>NC_056728.1:365953687-365991187 GCF_019279795.1 Protopterus annectens | reverse complement strand
AATGTAGAGTGATCTCAGAGTTGGTATATCTAGTTAGGGGGTGTGGGGGGCAAAGCCTCCCACTTAGTTAGTGTTTAAAGGTTTGTTTCGTTTCCTACTGCCAAAGAATTTTTTTCCCATGGAAAAAATTTCAATAAATGGCCATTCGCAGTTTTAAGGGTTCAACATTTATGGGTCGACGTTTAGGTGTTTGATCAACTTAACATTCAATCACATAGTATAGATCCATTTAAATGTCCTAAAACAAAATGTAACAAATCCCCTATGTTTTTGTTTCATCTCAAGTGTCTTCATGGCTGTGGCAGCAATCTACTGTCTCACAGATGAGGAGAGTCAGGATGTGTCTCTACATACATGCATCAGGTGCTGCCTCCCTCACACTCATATGGATGCATGTCGATGCACACTCTTCTGCAGGACCATATTCTGTCTCAAGGCTGTGTTGAAGTGTTGATCCAACCATGTCAGGTAGGTCTATGTTTTGAGTCATGCTATAGGCAATCCATGATGTTGTCACAGCCCATTGATTCTGTGTTAGTAGCCATACAGGGCACACAGATATGTTGCTTCCTTTGCATAGAAACTGAGTAAGGTTTGAATGTATACTTTGGCTGGCTGATGGATAGTGATGATGGAGGGTGACTTGTTAGACAAACAGTCGGCTAACATATTATCTATTTCCACCGGATGGGTATGCCTGGTGGCATGCACATGCACATCTGTGCTTAGTTTTACATTGCACTTACCATTTCAATTGTATAGGAATAAATGATTTGTGAGAAAACCTACAAATACAACCATGGTCATTCAACACATTCCAAACACTGGTACTATGCACACAGTCATACAACTGTAACAATGTCATGTACTTACATAAAGTGCACAACATGTGCCTATATGTGGTTCATGGGCAAGTAGTGTTTGAGTAGCCTGATGCCATATCAGAACACATTAGAGATCATTTGTTTGTGGCTCATGCAGAGTATTTCCTGACAGAAATGGTTATAATCACACAATGGTGCTGCTGATCCCCTGAATAATCCTTGGTTCAAGCAACACAACAACTGCACATGCAATGACTTCCACAAGGTTGCAATTGTATCAAAACATATGATACATTGTTGTGTCTATCACAGTTTAACAAAATGTGTATGAGATAAGACTGATGTAACCGTGTAATTAATATGAATTTATACTGATGTGTGTCATAGAGCACTTCATAATAGCATGTCGACACTTGCACACTTACTAAATGAATAAATAAAATAAAATAAAATCAAAATTGAACAAAAAAATAAACAAGCAAAAATACACTTCTCTCTACATCCTGATTTTTCAAAATGCCTGCATCCTGCATAAGGCCATTGCCTTTAATTTTCAGTCTCTCCTTCATAACTCATAAGTCCACCTGTTGTTAAATATACTATCCTAATTTTCCCACTCCCCAAGGCATCATATCCCCTCTCCTTATAGGACTTCCTCCCTATTGCTACATTAAGCGTACTAAATTAGATGTTTCAAAAAATTCTCCATTCTAAAGTTATTTTGGAATGTTTTCACTACTATTTATCTGGCAACGCTTTTCAGGTTATTTCCAGACTTTCTACTTCAGCTAAAGGAATGTTCAAAGCAAGGATCTCCCATAGGTCTATCATTTGTTTTTTAATTGTTTCTATCTTCCTTCATTCTCTATCTAAGAGCCTAATAAATTATAATATAATCATGCTTCAGATGCTATGACACATATTAAGGGAGATAGATCTTCTAAGTCTACACAGAATGATCTAGAATGATTTCTGCTATACCTGGTACTGGTTGTATCATAATATGTTTACAATTAATGTCAAGAAGACAGATATGATGATATCTGCGAAATCCGAGAAAATCCAAGATGATTGTCATATATGCCTCATTTCCCCAGTTATCAATAGTATAGTTGTTGTGCTGTCTCAAAGATGTCTTCATAGGTTCATAGGTTCATACTAGGCTATCTACCCTAGGGCATTTATAAGCCTAGCCAGAGTGTGTTTGGCTTTCGTCACCCATTTTAAATGAATTTTGCTATTCCCTTTTTCGAGGTTAGTATACTGTGCGTCTGTCTAACAGTGACACAGAAGTGATACCCGGGGTAAACCTATGATCTCCCATCCACTCATCAAGATTCCTCTTGAAGAGAGTCAATGAGGGACTCTGTCTAACCTGGACTGGGATTTTATTCCAGAGTGAAGTGGTCCTCTGGGTTATGAATCTGTCCCTCCAGCATGTCCTATTTATTTCAGTGCTGAGGTTCAAGTCTCTCGAGCGCGTAGCTCGATGGGATTTGGATTTTCTGAGGTGCAGCATGTCCATTAATTCCGGGTTGGACATGGCTTTATACATCAGGCACAGATCGCCTCTGAGCAGGTGGTATGCCACTGAGTAGAGCTGGAATTTCTTTAACCGGGCAGCATATGGCATCTGTTTGAGCCTTTGATCCACTTGGTGAGGTATTTTTGGGGTCTTTCCAGTTGCTGCAGGTGTCTGGTAAAGTACATCCCAAAAGGGGCATTGTACTCAATTATGGGCCTGATGAGGGATGAGTAAAGAGACATGATGACCTCCCCTGATCTAGATGTGAATCCCTTCATGATTAGGTGGGCTATATAAAATGTTTTTTCTAACCACTTTGGCCACGTGGTTTTCAAATGAGAGATTGCTATCAACTTGGGTCCCCAGGTCCCTAATTACTTCTTCCGTACTTAATGGATTACCACCTATGTGGTAATTTGTGGGCACTTTGTTTTTGCCAAAGGGCATGACTATACACTTTTTGACGTTTAGCTTGAGGCCATGGCTCTGGCACCAGTTGTCTGTTTCTATGAGGCCCTTTTGTAGGATGCTTGTGTCAGCTAGAGAGTCAATTATGGTGCCTAGTTTGCAGTCATCTGCGAACTTGGTCAGCCACAGTCCTTCCATGTTGGCTCGTACCTCCGAGAAATATATATCGAACAAGAGAGGTCCCAGGACTGAGCCTTGTGGGATGCCACTTGTAACTGGTTTGGAGTCTGACATGGCTCCACAATTCTAACCATGTGGGTTCTGTCCTTGAGCCAGTTTGCAACCCATCTAGTGACATAGGGGTTTATATTTAAGCTGGTGAGCTTATCTATAATGTCCAAGTGGGGTATTGTATCGTAGGCTTTTGCGAGGTCTAGGTAGGCTGTGCGGACCACCTTCCCCTCGTCAATGGCCATGGTGACTGTTTCAAAGAAATTGACCAGGTTTAAGAGGCAGGATATGCCCTTAACAAAGACGAACTGGGTAGAATCCAGTGTCTGTAGGTCCCCAATATCTTTATTTATGAGGTCCATGATGATCCTTTCCATAGCTTTGCAGACCAAGCTAGTCAGGCTTATGGGGCGATAGTTTCCAGGAACCATTGAGGCACCACCTTTATGGAGAGGGACCACTGTTGCTGTACACCGCTCTTTGGGTACATATCCTGTAGTAAGGCTGAGACTGAATAGTAGTTTTATGTTTGGGTTTAGCTCTTCTTGGAGTTCATGTAGGACGCAGCCCAGGACACTGTCTGGTCCCATTGATGCTGTGATTTTGCTTTGGAGAGGGCGGCTCTTACCTGAGCATCTGAGATGTCAGGGGGGCAGCACTCTGCTGGGATAGATATTTGCCCTTTTGGTGGGGGGGGGGATTTGCGCTGAACCTGTCAGCTAGGATGTTGGCAATGTCTGTGGATTTTGTGTATTTTTTGTCATTTTGGACTAATTCTGAGCATATCTGGGAATTACCACCCAGGTTCCTAACATAACTAAAGAAAGCCTTGTGATTATCCTTAGTGTCCTGTGCAGTTTTTCTCTTGAAGCTGGCCTTAGACGATTTTATGAGTGCCCATAGTTTTTTGCTAATACTGATCAGAGATGCCTTCCCTTTTTGGGATTTTGCTCTATCATTTAGTAGCTTCCTCCTTCTATTGTATAGTTTGTTTATGGCTGGGGTCCACCAGACAGGACACCTGCGAATGGAGGATTGGGTCTTGGTTTTATTTGGGATTGCATGATGCATGCATTCCTGAAGGTGTTCATAGAATGCATTTATAAAGGATTCTGCGGTCTGGGCCGTATTTTCCACAGGACCGGGGGCTTTGAAGGATTCCACCTCGGTTTTGAGGAGTGTGAAATTTTCTTTAGAGAAGTTTTTCACTGTGGTTTTCTGGGCAAGGGTGGGGTCGGGATGTGAATATCCAGTAAGATTAGTTTATGGTCTGATCTTACCAGTGAGGGATACACTTCTGGTCTGGAGCATAGTGCCCCCATGTTGATGATGATCAGGTCCAGTATGTTTTCCCCTCTTGTGGGAGTGGTAACAAGTTGTTCCATAGAATTTGAGTTTATAAATTCTAGGAACATTTGGGCTAGGGTGTTGGAGCTAGTGTAATGCTCCTAGTCTATGTTTGGGTAGTTGAAGTCACCCAATATAATGGTGTTTGGAGAGACCTTCATATTTTCCAGTGTTCTCAGGTTCATGTTTCAGTAAGTCAGACATTTCCTGATAACCATAGTTGCATCACTCCTCTTATAAAACCAGCTTGTTGCAAGCTGTTTTAAACAAGATATTTTGCTTCATTCTACTTTCAGATAATAGAGGACACCATTGTCTTCTGCTGCACAAGATTATCAAGTTACCAGCTGTAGTAGATTCAGACTTCTACTCGCTCTGACATTTAAACTACTTAATTCAGATACTGCACTTTGCTACTGAAAAGGCTATCATAATCTTCACATGTTCACAGAGATCACAGGGCCAAGACCTCACACCATGTGAGCTCTACTATCACCAGTTGTGAAGTGTATGTCATGGTGGTGTAAATAGTTAAAAAAACATAAGTAAACAAGCCTGTCTAAAAGTGCATTGCTAAAGCTATCTCTCAGATTTCAGCAACTGTCTGCTGTTAATTTCTACTGTGTTAAACTTAGACTTCTAATTCTAGATAGAAATATTATCCCCAAAATACCGAGTTCCTGTTTAGAAATAATTTCAGTACAATTAACCTTCCACACATTTACGAATCTGTTCCAAGCATCTTGTTTGATAGTCTTAAGCACACACTAGGAAATGTTGGCAGACTATAGATTATATGTTGTCTACTAATTATTGGATCACTTCTCAACTTTGACCCACCCTCCCCTCATTATTATCATGGTCTTTTCCACTTTTGTTGACATTTCTAACAGTATTAGCAGCTGCAGAAGGGAGGAATAGGTTAAAGCTTACTAGCAAGTAACATTCTGCAGTGTGAGGTTTAAAAAAATATATCCTTCATCTTACTTCTCAAGTGTCGAGATTTTTACATCATATTTTAGTTTCCTCATCATAAATTTTGTTGATTTCTAGCAATTCAGTGAGTACTGAAATCTCTAAACAATAACAGATATTGAAGTTTCAGTCTTCATGTCCTTTAGAAAATGCATGCCAATTCAAAACCTGTTATTCTAAAACATTTCTTAGTTTGTAAGAGTAATATTTAAAATCTCCCCCTGATTTACGGACTTTGCCCCACCGTTATTTTTAACTTTGTCCAGAATCCTTGCTCTAAGAGGTCAAGAGGTATGTCGCCAAGATGAACGACTCTTTCTTGAGGAGAAGACAACAAAATGTTGATCTCCTCAGTTAATGGAATCCAGTTTATTAACGATGTAAAATCCTAAGCTCACATAAATAAAACAAGTTGTAATAATATAATTATACTGCATTCAGGTGCAACTTTAGACAATAAGATTGTAAATATTGTAAAATTAATGTAAAAAGAGGCCTGACCTTGCAATATGCTCTGTATATCCATTAATCATGGAAAGAAAAATTAATTCAGTCACGATCATTATATGCAGCACTTTGTCCCTGTTGCTCGTTGAGACAGCTACCACCATAGCCATTCCAACAGTGCCACAGGTAGCTGGGGTAGATATAAACTGACAATTGTCTATTACATGCCATGATCTAAGGTGATTACCCCAACTGACGTTTTGCATAATATGATATGCTGGACATTAGGGCCATATTAAATGATGCATGTTTGCAAACTGTGGCTAGGAATGGGGATAAAAACTTAAGTATCACTAAGTGGTAGCTAGTTCAGGATATGAGTACTGTTTTGCATCCCCTAGATGCAACAATGTGAATGATTAGTGTAATATGACTGTTTTCCAATTATTTATTTATTTAAAGTCTGTTTGTTAGGTTCCAGAAATGACCCATTTGAGACATTCTGGGAGTATAACAAAATAACAGCAAAAGTAAGTGAAAGCATTTGCAGATCAGAAATACAATACCAAGTCTATGTTCATGCACTGCATCTGTTACAAGACACACAGAAATAATTCAATGTATTTAAATGTTAAACACATATGTGGCAGAAACATTTACATACTTATCATCATGAATGGTATACATACACATGTCTGCTCCAAGTTTGGGAGTCCTCATCTCATTGTTGTCTTTGCATCCATTTGAACAGGAGAGCAGTTAGGTAGCTATAACAGTTATTTATGTTATGGGGGTGAATATTGAGTATGTGGTGCTTTTTCTTTGAATATTATTATAATTTTTTGTCTCTGTGTTTAGCAGTCATATATGTTGTGAATTTCAGAAGGCATCAAGCCTCTTAAATTTGGGGTTTAATGTTGAGAAGGCATTACTCATGTAGAATATGGTACTTGGAGGCCTGGTAACTGGCAGTGCACTGGTGGATAGGAGATAAAGTTGATATGGGGTAATTAAGATGTCCTGTTCGATTCTCAGCTAAAGCGTCTTCTGTGTGGAGACATGCATGAATGGGCATACCTTCGTTGAAGGTTGTGCGTCAGACCTGGCAAGTCAGTACGTAAAAATCTACTGCCAATCATTAGCGGACCGGAGTTCTGCTGTGGCGACCCCTAAAAGCCGAAAGATACAACATGATCTGTAGTCTGTGTCTTAGACTGGGTGTAGATTGCCTTATAAATATGGCTGAAAAAAGTAGATCAACATGCTATTTTTACAGACAGCCAAGTAGCACTAGACAGCCATGCAGTAGTAGGATGAAGTGACAAATGTTATTGGACACAGTCTGGAACATCTTTAGGATGTTTCTTGGATGGAAAGGCCGGTAGAGCTACTGCATGCTCTAATTGTTGCTGGTGAATATTTTTGCCTACAGCTTACTATCCCTCAGGGTTGAGGCATTGGAATATTTTATGGTACCAGTATAGGGTAGAGTTAATCTTTCCCTTTAGCTTGGTGATGTAGAGGGTCACTTTTAAGGTTGGATCACTGGTCACACCCAGTGAATTGAAAGCGAGGACACACTAGACATATTTTCATTATAGGACATTGGGTAGCACTAATGACGTAGGTTAATCAACTTTTGGTGTTTGTCCCAAAGAACACAATTTTGTTTTTCTTTTTCTTTTTTTGGGGGGGGAGGGTTGGAGGACATTTAGAATTACTTGTTTTTCTAGTAGCCATGGATGTAATGTATGGATTGTGATTTTATAGTATTGCTCTATAATTACACAAAGAATTAAAAATGAGGACACGGAAATAAAGAATGACATGGGATTCATTCAGATATGCTGGTAGGAATTTATGAAAGAGCTGAAGAGTATAGGGGTAAAATGGAGCCTTTGGAATGCTTGCAATGATATTCTGACAGGCATTATTAGATTTAATGAAGAATGTTCCTTTTGATAAATAGCTAGAGACCCCAGTATAAGGTAAAGGCTCTAATGCTAAATGCACTTGGGATAGAATTAACTGTGCAACTGACCAAATTGAAGGCTTTGATAAATTCTACAAATAAGGCTACATTGATGTTTTGTGTGTGTGTGTGTGTGTGTGTGTGTGTGTGTGTGTGTGTGTGTGTGTGTGTGTGTGTGTGTGTGTGTGTGTGTGTGTGTGTGTGTGTGTGTGTGTGTGTGTGTGTGTGTGTGTGTGTGTGTGTGTGTGTGTGTGTGTGTGTGTGTGTGTGTGTGTGTATTAGTGAGGATTGTTTCATTTAGAGTGTACTGAGTGATTTCAGAACGTTTCTGTTTTATAAAACTGTGCTATTGTGAAGACAGCATGCTACATTGGTATATGCTGCTAGTAAGTTGATTTTATATGGCATTTTCAGTAATTTCCCTTGGTGGAGAGGCAGGGATATAGGACAAAAGTCTGATGTATTAATTGTTTTACTATATTTAGGTATGGTTGTCATCATTGCTATCTTACAAATATATGGAAAAGTTTCTTATGAGTGGAAAAGACTAAACTGAAGGCATAAGTGATAAGGTATCATTTCAGCTTATTGTTTCATTAACAAAGCAAAGACACCATCTGATCCTGGTGAGCCAGTGGGGAGTAATGACTGAATATGATTTTCAACTTCTTTTTGGGTGGCTTTCTTTAGGGAATGCAAGGTCTAGGGTGGATTGGAGGAGTACATTGATTATCTCTGTGAAATGTTGGAAAATTGTGAGATAAAGTCTATAGGGGTAAAGTAGTATAGATTATTATTTCCCTTTGTGTGGATTGTTACACATATGTTGGATGTGCTGCATGGTGGTAGACTGATGGCATAAGTGATCTGGTATCAGCTCAGCTTCAGCTTATTGTTTCATTAACAAAACACAGGCTCTGTCTGATCTCTGCCTGAAGGATCAAGGGTCTGAGTTCATTTCTGGCCTCCAGTATGCATGGGTGTTGTCCAGGTGGTCTGGTTTTCACCCTCATCCCAAAATATGTTGTTTGATTGGCACATCTAAACATTCGGTATATCTTGCCTTTTCACTTCTCCTTGTGTACTGGGTCATAACTAAAACAGAACAGCACAGATCAGCTCACTGTCAGTTAAAATGAGCAAGTAAATGAAGCAGACATTCCAATGTTCAAACAAGGATGCCAGTGATACACCTCACGTCACAGTTTATTGCTTCTGATCTCATAGCTGTTTTTGAGTGATCCCCTAGTATCAATACTCTACTGAGTCAAAAGTCCTAATCCATAAATGCTGCTGCTGCAGTCTATGAAGGCCACATTTGCAAACCAATGTAGGTCACACATATATACCTGGAAGAGATTGCATCAGCTATACAGATTCTGAAGTCAGTTCTTATGCCACTAGATATCATTGCATCAATTTATTCAGAGTTAATGGAGGACACGTAACTTGTCACTGCTAATAATGAAGCACTAATGTATTGGCAACAAAACTTAACATGGCCATCCTTAGTAAGATTGTTGTATATTACATATCCTAAATGCTTGCAATAACACTCTTAGAATTATTTGTGCTGTTGAAACTACAGCATATGAGATAAGAACATGCTTGTCTGCAAAGAATGTGAAGAGGCTGACAGTTCTCAAGATCAAACCAACACACTTTGGAAACACATACTGCCTTATCTTTGAACAATATGATACATTCCTAGACCATGAAGAATGTTGTATCTTTCGGCTTTTCCCAGTTAGGGGTCGCCACAGCGGAACTCCAGTCAGCTAATGATTGGCAGTAGATTTTTACGTACCGAGTTGCCAGCCCTGACGTACAACCTTCAACGAAGGTACGCCTATTCACGCATGTCTCCACACAGAAGATGCTTTAGCTGACAATCGAACAGGACAACGTCTTATGATGAAAAAGATATTTCTTTCTTTCTTTATTTATTGACATTGGTTACTGGGAAAGTCTGACTAGGTAGAAGCCTATTTTCTGTAGAAGCCTAGGGAGAAAAGCTCCAAATTGTTGTAAAACATTTTAAGAACAATAATTTTACAGTCTTCAAAAATAAAACATTATCAGGACTGGTGATGATATGGGCAGATTCCATGATCAACAGTCCTCTTTTAGCTCTTGTTTTTGTATGCATCGCACCTTATCTTTGGATTCAGTGCCATACCAAATAACTACTATAACTATATTGCTTATGCCAGGTTATTCGGCATTGAATGTCATCTAAATATGATTTACTCTGGTTGCAATTACTGCCGGTTACTTTCTTTTAAATAGTAAGTTTCTGTGGATACATGTTTATTATATAAAAAAATTCAGATGTGAAGAAAACAAGTACTGCTTCCTAGTCAGAAGTAATCCCTATGCTTACCCCTGATATGCTCAACTCTACAACATGACAAACATTTTCTTAGCCATATTATATCTTTTTATTGCTGTTTTTCTGTCTAGTGCATGCAGGTAATCAGGTCTCCCATTTCCAAGACTTCACATTCATTTCATTTCTCCTATACTGACTGATAGGGTGGAAGGCCATCAGCCAGGCAGCTGTAAGGGCTTTTTCCTAGTCCCATCACCACTATTCTTGCAGCAGCTTGAACATGGCATTGACTAGCACCTACTCAGCGCATGCATGCAAGCCTCCATAAGTGCAACAGTTGCATACTACACCATGTCACTGCACTGCTTGGTGGATGCACAGATCCAGATCCTCATGCTGCTGTTGCTATAACTGTTACCTGACTTCTACCAGATGTTTGTACTTTACTAGACCATGCTGCCTTCCCTTCCTCCTGTATCTGTAAGCTAGAACTAGCTGTACATTCACACCCTTGCCCACTCGATCCTCAAGCACACAGACTGCTACTTATTAACCTGCCATATTAAATCTGATTTAGTGGTCCAGATATATAGATTCTGCTTTACAGCTGTATGACCATTGAGTCAGTATATTTATGTAAATGTATGTAAATGTGGTCCCCCAATGCAGAAAGAATAGTAACTGCAATGGGGCAAAAGCTTCTATGTAAAACCATGATAAACATTATTGTCTTTTGTTATCTAGGACTGTGGCTAAGGTCGTTTTACCAGCATTTGCAATACGGCATGGACATATGTTTTGTACTCTTTTGACTTTATATAATAAAGCATTCTGTAGGTTTTCATGTTTTTTTGTTAAGATGTTTTGTGTAGTCTTTGGTTTCTTTTAATTTCTCCATTTGTGCTGTTGTGTATTTTACCCACCTTAATTTGTCTAATTTTAATGAATCCCCACAGCAGCTCTAATTTGTAAATGCATCTAACCATGCCTTTGCATAGCTTGCCTAGAAATGTCATTTACAAAATCATGGAACATGGCATTACATTTTACAGACAATTTCCTTCTGCTATCAAACATAAAAATGGTCTTTAGGCCTTTCCTATGTTAAATGGTTGCAGTACAAAAAAAAAGATTTTATAAGACATTAATTCAAATTCCTGATACCCTTCATTTTTAATCCATATGTATTCTTACCATTTTCTTGTGGTGCTACCCTCATCTGTGATAATACACAAAACATTTACAAGAAGCTTGAATATCAATTTGCTCTATTCTACTTGAAAGTGTGTGATACCTTCTCTGTCTACATTATGTCATATCCTGGTTTTGCCAAAGAACAAGTTTTCTGCATGCTCCTGCGTAGATAACATATACATGGTGTATATGCAATGGGGATGGACATTAAAAGGTAATCTGTGTCTACAGAAAGTTAAAGCTGTGATTTTACCAAATATTTTAATGGTGAACTGAATGGATGGATAATGGTTTTATGCTAGACAGCTTCATATGTGCATCAGTGTTGTAGCAGAGAAAACTAAGTTGGCAGATTTACAACTTCCTCCTTTGAACTGTATTTTCAACATTGCCGTGTAGCATTAGATTTTTGTAGTGTAAGATTGTGTTTCCTTTGTGAATAAAGAAAACACAGTTTCTATAGCATCACTTTGTAATGGGCTGTTACATAGCATAGAAAAAGCACAAATGCTGTAATCTTAAATCAGTTACTGAAGTATCTTTGAGGTTGATGATCTTTAAAGGTGAAGGAGTATTGTCTTACATAAAGGCTGAATGGATTCAGAGTTAGCATGTTAAGAATTTTAAGCATAAGGGGTTACATATTATCTTGGGTTCTCAATCCCTAAATCACTTTTTTGTTTTGCTTTTTGTTAATATTGATACTTTTATGTTATCTATTTTAATCTCAAGATTTTGTAGGACTAGATATTTTTGTGCTCATTTTCTTAACATGAAGTCATGAAAACTGTATCATGAGTTATAATGTATGCACACAACACAATGAATGTTGCAAATGAACAATGTATGGATTATCAAGCAAATAGCAGCAACAATAAATCCAATGATAAAAAGGAAACCAAAGCAGCTGAAGCAAATATCAACTACAGAAGCAAAAATAAATATGTTAATAAATGGAAAAACAAAGGTACAAAGGTAGATTCCACCTCTTAATGCTCAGATAACTAACTCCAGAAAAGAAGTTCCTGCCAAACCAGCCATCCAAAACCAGCACAAAGCAGGAGTTTTAACCACGAATCTAAGAACAACATGGAGCAGTAACTTTAAAACTTTTAATTTGTAAGTAGCTTTCCATTCATGTTCAAACCCAGACTTTTGCAGAATAAAACAATGTGATAAAATAACACTCCCCCAGATTCAGTAAACGTCTGTGCAGGAATAGCTTATTCCTGCATGGAAGGCACCGTTCCTGTGGAGCACGGAAGCATGCCATGCATATTCATGAAGGCGTGCTGCTGTGCTGTAAAACGGACACGGTTCTGTGTATGAGAGCAGGGGGTGTGTCTGAGAGCAGTGCTCTCACAATACACATGCCTCCTGCACTCCATAAATGTTGTAGGACAATGCAAAGAGTGTTCGCAGAATATCTTCCAACCCCTTAGAGTAAGAAATCTGGAGAAAGCAAATAAGTCTGGCTCATATAGACTTATAGAAAGTAGATAGAATAACAAGTTATGCATTAGCATGATTTGCTGAAGGGTATGAAGTCAGAAGCTCAAATGTCTGTCAGCAGTACTGCAATAACCAAGATGTGTCACTAATTAGCCAGAAAGCCACAAAAAGCAAACCAAAAATATAAGGCAAAAATCTGGACATATAAGGCAGCTATGGATAGCACTGTCTAAACCAGGAAAGAAGTAAGTACACAAAAATAAAAGTGAAACTGGAATAGGGTACTGGTTAGAGCATTTGCCTAATATACAGTCAAGCACAGTTTGAGCCCCACAGCAGCCCAAACATTTTCATATGTGAAACACATCCACAATGTATTTTTCATAAATAGGTAGTGCATATATTTATGTATAAGTTAACCAGGGTAGTGTAGCAGCTCCAAATGTGAGGTGTCACTGAAATTAAAAGTTTAAACAAAATTTAGCATAGTTAAGTGGATTTGCGCACAGGTAAGCGAAGCTTACACAGATTAAGCAAGTATTTGTTTAACTATGTTTTAGCAGTGCTTAGCTCCGTGCAAACCCACTTACAACTGCTTAAAACTACTTTACTCAACCTGTCACCATCAGACACTGTTTTTCCCAGCAACAAAATAATCAGCCCTGCCTAGACTTGGGCCCAGGACCCTGTACATCATAGTCAGAGCAATGTACCACTACTTCATCTGAGCTGTACTACTAAATGTTTTTTTTTAAAATATATCATTCAGTACAGCTATAGAATACCATGAAACAAACACTGTGGAACCAGCATGTTTATAATATATAAATATACACATATAGATATGTATGGTGATAGAGACATATAAAAATTGTATACATAGGTTCATAGGTTATAGGTTCATAGGTAGCTATTAGGCTATCTGCCTGAAGGCATTTATAAGCTTAGCCGGAATGTGTTGGCTTTCGTCACCCCCTTAGATTAGTTTCCTGTGCCTCTTCTCCAGCAGAGTCATTGAAGTGATCCCCGGGATAAACTTTCTGTTTCCCATCCACTCATCAAGGTTTCTCTTGAAGAGGGTTAGCGAGGAGCTCTGCCTAATGTAGATTGGAATCTTGCTCCAGAGCATGGAAAGTCTCTGGGACAGGAATCTATCCCTCCTGCATGTCCTATTTATTGTTGTGGTGAGGATTAGACCCCTAGAGCATGTGGCTTGAGAGGACATGGTTTTCTTTAGGTGGAGCATGTCCATCAATTCTGGGTTGAGCATGGCCTTGTATGTCAGGCAGAGATCACCTCTGAGTAGGCAATATGCAAACAAGTACAGCTGGAGTTTCTTCAGTCAAGCTGCATAGGGTATCTGTTTGAGGCCAGTGATCCTCTTGGTGAGGTACTTTTGTGGTCTTTCCAGCTGTTGCAGGTGTCTTGTAAGCTACATCCCAAATAGGGCTTTGTGCTCTATGATGTGTCTGATGAGTGATGGGTAGTGGGGCACTACATTTATCTGGATGCAAACCCTTTTGTGATTAGGTGGGCCACATAGATGGATTTTCTAACTACTTTGGCAATGTGATTATCAAAGGAGAGGTTACTATCTACTAGGGTCTTCAGATCCCTTATTATGTCTTCAGTATTTAGGGGGGCTACCACCTATGTGGTAGTTTGTGGGTACTTTGTTTTTTTCCAAAGGGGATGACTATGCACTTTTCGGCATTTAGCTTGAGGCCATGGTTTTGGCACCAGCTATCTGTCTCAGTGAGACCCTTTTGAAAGAAGTCTGTATCTGCTGGAGAGTCAATTATAGCCCCTAGTTTGCAGTTATTTGTGAACTTTGTCAGCCATAGTCCTTCTGTGCTTGCCTGTACCTCTGAGAAGTATATGCTGGACAGGAGGGGTCCTAGAACTGAGCTCTGGGGAATGTCACTTGTAACCGGTTTAGAGTCAGACCAAGCTCCCGCAACTCTTACCATGTGGTTTCTATCCATGAGCCATTTGGCAACCCATCTATTAATGTAGGGGTTTATGTTCAGGCTGGTGAGCTTGTCTATAAAACATGAATGGGGAATGGTGTTGAAGGCCTTTTAGAGGTCTATGTAGGCTGTGTGTACTACCTTTCCCTCATCTATAGCCTTGGTAACTGATTCAAAGAAGTCCACCAGGTTTAGGATGCATGATCTGCCCTTAACAAAGTGAAACTGGGTAGGGTCCAGTGTTTGGAGGTTCCCAATGTCTCTGTTTATGAGATCCATGATGATGCGCTTCATAGCCTTGCAGACCAAGCTAGTCAGGCTTATAGGGTGATGGCTCCCAGGTTCTGTTGTGGCTCCACCATTGTGGAGAGGAATAACCATTTCTTTGTGCCACTCTATGGGCATGTAGCCTGTGGAGAGGCTGAGTTTGAACAGTGTGTTTAGGTAGGGCTTAGTTCATCTTTGAGCTCATGTAGGATGCAGCCTGGGACACCATCCGGTCCCATTGATGCTGTGTCTTTGGCCTTGGAGAAGGCTGTTTGTTTTAACCAGAGTATCTGTGATTTCAGGGTCACTACATTCTTCTGGTATGGTTATGGGCCCTTTTGGGGTGAAAGTGGGGTAAAGTTTGCAGTGAACCTGTCTGCCAGGATGTTGGCGGTATTGGATGGTACAGAGCAGATCTGAGATTCTTGACATGGCTAAAGAATGCCTTGTGCTTCTCTTTGGAGTCCTTGGCAATTTTACTGTCGAAGCTAGCCTTGGATGATTTTATGAAGGATGATAGTTTCTTGCTGATACTAATCAGGGATGTCTTCCCTTCTTGGGATTTTACTATTTTCTGTACTAGTTTCCTCCTTCTATTGTATAGCTTGATTATGGCAGGGGTCCACCAGACTGGTTTCCTTTTCTTGGAGGAGTGAGTCTTGGTTTTGCTTGGGATAACATGATCCATGCATTCTTGTAGGTGCCCATAGAGTGTATTAATAAAGGATTTTGCTACTTGGACAGCATTATCCTTTGGCATGGGGGATTTGAAACTTTCCACCTCGGTCTTAAGAAATGTGAAGTTTGTTTTTGAAAAGTTTTTCACGGTGGCTTCTTTGACCTGGGGTTGTGGCGTAATGTTGATATCCAGAGTGATTTGTTTATGGTCAGATCTAACCAGTGAGGGGTTGACCTCTGGTGTGGAACACCAGTCGACCATGTTGGAGATGACCAGGTCCAATATGCTGTTACCTCTGGTGGGGGTGTTGACCAGTTGATCCAGGGTGTTTAAGTATATAAATTCTAGGAAATGTTGGGCAAGGGAGTCAGTACTTCAGTAGTTCTCCCAATTAATGCTTGGGTAATTGAAATCACCCAATATCAGGGTGTTTGGTTGGACCTTTATGTTTCCCAGTGTTTCCAGAAATGCGGAATGGGGGTCCTGGGACATGATGGGTGATCTGTTTAAAGCTACAATTTGAATTGCAGTTTTGCCCATTGTTAATTGCACGTGGATGATCTCTGAAGCATCATGCTGTGCCACTAACCTGGAGGTGTGGGTATCACTGATGAATATGGATACGCCTCCGCATTTTGTATTTCAATATGGGTTTTGTGGACAAAATGTGTGGTATGAGTTGTAGCCTGGTAATGCTGGGGTGCTCTCTGGAGCTTTAAACAAGGTTTCTGCTACTGCACATATATCGATTTTCTCAATACTGAGGAGTGCCTTGAGTGCATGGATTTTGAGGTCTAGACTTCTAGCACTGAGTAGCATTACCCTCAGTTTTTTGTTACTTGTGCTATTTATGGTGGTGGGTTTGCCTTTTGAGCCTTGCCTAAAAGAGGCACTATGGGGGTGGCAAGAACCTTAGCCAGAATTTGAAAGCCTAAGGGTGACAGTTACAAGCCGTGTCTAGCAAAGCAGCGTGGCTTGTCGAGCATGTCATCCAAGGCTGACAAACACTGGATCGCCTTTGAATGACACCAGAAGCTTAGCCAATTGTTGAAATTGATAATTTTTTCTTTATACATCAGATATATGTAGCTGTATATACGAAATTATAGAATATGCACATATATATCATAAAATAGTATATATGTGTAGATATCAAACAAGAAATATACTGATATATCAGTAGTTATTTATTAAAAAATATACATATATAGAAATATATCTATACAAGGATACATATATATTAACATAATATATACATATATATATACATATATACATATATATATATATATATATATATATATATATATATATATATACAGACACACACACACACATAAATATACATACACAGAGCTATCTATATATGCATACATATAAATATATATATATGCATACATATAAATATATATATATATGCATACATATAAATATGCATACATATAAATATATATATATATATATATATATATACATACATACAGACATACAGACATATACATACATACATATACAGATATAGATATATATGCATACACACACACACACACACACACACACACACACATGAATATATATATATATATATATATATATATATATATACACATGAAATATATATATATCTGTGCATAACATGTACTGAAGTCATCCCCACCACCATACCTCCCCACCCCTAAGTGCAAGAGATCTGGACAAAGGCTGCAAAATGGGGCCAATGGACCAACACTAGGGACACAATATATGTCCTGCATGTATAAATGTAGAATGTCACTACAGGAATAGGGTGTGTGTCAGCATACATTTTCAGAAGGATGTCAATTATGAAACTGTAATGTATGTCATCATATACTGACACATATCCCCACATGATCACAGTGATTTACCACAGGAAGGAATAAAATGATACTGTTCAACAGACCAGAAATATGGGCAATAAACGTGGACAGTCTGGAACAGTCTGGCTGGTGACAGGTATGCTCAGACCAGCTTAGCGCAAGAAACCATAACCAAGCCTGACAAAGGGGGGGCATGAAAATGTAGACATATCTGACATACTGGTGTAGATGAGCTGACACATCTGATGCAGTAACACCCTCCTGTCTATTCCAATATCTGTTAGGTGGAATAGCACAAAGTCCAAAACTCACTGACTTCCCAGGAGTTAGTCATGTAAATCTTCACATGCCCCCAATGATGTGTCAGACATACACAATGCTTATGGGGGCCAGGCAACACTACACATCTGCCAAATATCTGGACATAACATCACATTAGGGAAAATACACTGAGCTGCTAGCCATGTCACCAAGCAATATCCAAACTACAAGCAGACTGACACAACAAAAAAGCAATCTTGCTATGGGGGAATACACATGTAATTGCAAATATACCAGACACTCCAGGGATGTAACAACAGTGAGAAACAGACACCAGTGTGAAAGTGCATACAGTATAAATAGTGTGTGAACCAAACTGTCAGCATGTTTGACACTCACACACTACCCCTACATATACTGGCCCAATACACAGTGTAGTATGATGCCTGACTGTATTATGGGGCATGTCACAGTCTTACCCTACAAAAATGTAACACTTGCTAGAGCACCAGAAACTGGATCCACATGCAAAGGCAAATAGAAAAGGAAACATAACACTTACATCTACCCCCCCACATGAAATAACATATTCACAATACACTGCTACACAATCCTGACAGTCTGTCAACTATAGCCAGAAATACAAATATCTCCCAACTGTACACACTCCCAAAGAATGTCCAGGCCTTGTCATCATATATAAGGCCTCTTACACATAAAATGTCTGGCAGTTTGACACATAACTAGGATGATATTACGAATTACACCACTAAGTAATGGTATACCATATCTCTATGCCTCTGACTGCATGATATATGGACAAAGTTTGATGTACTCATGGACAGAGGCCTAAACACAGTTTCAGGATGAAGATATTGCTGTTATAAATTGAGAAAGTAGCTGGTGTAATAGGGTTTATTGTAACATATCTGTTCTGCGCAATATGAAGTCAGGAAACAAACATGGTTTTTACCATTTACTGACTGCTATCTTACGGAGCATGCTCCTGACCTTCCAAATTCAACAAATCTGTGAGTAACACACTGGTAATAACAATACAAACTCGGGCAGTCTGAGTTATGTCAACCACATAATACTCTCGAGACTGTGAATCATGCAGAGCAGCCATATCCACACAAACCCTGTCAAACCAGCAGTACTTCAGTTCTATAACAACAATACTCACAGTCTGTCCCTGTGTTCAGAACAATTGTCCCTGGTGAGTTGGGCTGTCTTCACAGTCACTGTTGTACATTGTTAGTAGAGCCCTCTGTGATGCTTTGTGTAACACACATGCATGAAAACCTCCTCACAGGCAAAGAAAGGGCCAATGCCTGCACGAGGTACACAGTTATAGGACTGTGTTTCCAAGCTATTGGCTACAGGAATAATACCACAGCTGTTCCACATAGAATTAGCAAGTGTGGAACTCCAATTCATGCACAGGCCATCAGCTGATCCTGAGCAGTACCTACAAAAGGCAAGCTGCTGCCTCTGCAAAACAGATGTACATCATACATAAAAGAGAGAGAGAGAGAAACATACAACCAGAAGCAGCAAAAAATGGAGACAAAAAAGAAATCTGTACAACAGGATACCATCATACATCAACAGGGAAAAAACAGGTATGTCAAACAAGTATGTATGTAATGGACTGCAGTAGGGGGTATATAATAATGGGAAATAGAAAGTGTAATATACATGTCCCAACAAGACTTGCTCTATGGACATATTGCTGAGCAGAACCTATGGCCATAGCATTTCTGTCCATCTGTAGTGACATAGAATACAGCTCATGCCCTGGATGTCACACATATATCCATATATGAATTGTGAATACAACTATGTTATGCATGTTTGTCTCAGAAATATCATGGAGCTATACAAGGTAGTTGCATAGTGGAATAATGTCACAGCTGTGTGTTGGACTGCATGTGATATACCGAGTTCATACCATTCAACTGTCCATTGTTATGCACACTGACAATATTTTTGCCTCATATCTGTAGTCATTTACTCAAAGACTTGTGTCATGTCTTGCACATGATTGGCAAACTGCAAACAGTGACATTACAACATCTCCCTCCCTTTTATTTGGCCATTGCTGTTTGGGGTCCTAACAGCAGATCATCTCCACCCATGGCATGCAGTCCTCTGCATCTTGCTCTCACGCACCATACACCTGCATGTCTGCCATGACCACATGCATATGTCTTTTGTAGGCTGTCTGCTGTCCCTGTAACCTGGCAGCCTCATCTGTTTCAAGATATACTGAGCATACTCCCTCAGCACATGTCCAAACCAAGCATGCCACTGTCTGCCATTGTCCCCAAGCCATCCGACCTGGGTTGACCCACTAACAAAAATGTCCCTAATCCTATCCCCACTGTCACACACAGTGCAGATGTGAACATCCTACACTTTGATGTGTCCAGCCTGAATCCTGCCTGTCTTTACAATCACACTGTCTGCTACCAATACAATGTAGCCAGTCACACTACCCTCCTGTAGACTTTCCATATCACTCTTAATGGTACTTGTCTGTCACAAATAACTCCTGACTTCCCACCACACACAACCTCCCTGTACTCTCTCATACACCTCTCCCCCACACTGCCCATGACTCTTAACTGGTGTTCTCAAGTAGTTAAACCTATCCACCTTCCAAACTCTACACCCTGCATTGTCACCATTTCTCTATCCCCACCACATTCACACACATGTATTCTTACTTAGCCCTGCTGACCATCATTCCTCCCAGCTCTACAACATAACTCCACCTCCCCATGGTCTCCCCAACTTGTCCCCTAGTGTCACTACACACCACAATGTCATCTGTAAATTGCACAGTCAACAGGGGCCCCTGTATGATCATGTCTGTCAACCTGTCTCTCACCACTGCAAATGTGAAAGGACACACAGCTGACCCCTGATGTACTACCACCTCCACCTTAAATCCACCTGTCATGTCAAAAACAGAAATCACTGCTTTCACACTAGCCTCCTACATATTCGGTGGTTTCTGACAGACTCCTCTGGCACCCCGACCTCCACATACAATAACACAACTACTCTCCAGGCAGCATGTCATATGGTCTCTGTAGGTGCACATAGACACAATACAGCTGTATCTCAGCTTCAGTGCAGAGCTCCCTCAGCACTTATGGATCAACATTTGCATCTGTACCACTCTTACCTGGCATGAAACCATACTACAAATCATCAACCATCACCATGTTCTCAACCTAGCTGCCACCACCCTTTACCACTACCTCATCCTGTGACTGATCAGTGTTATCCCTCACTTGTTACTACAGCTTTGCAGACCACCCTTGTTCATATAAGCAGTACCCATATATAGTTGCCAACATCTCACACATCCTTTCACTTTCCAAGATTACAGTAAACAATCCAGTTAAAAGTACCACTGCCATGTCTCATAAACACGTCCAGGCATCTACAGGCATGTCACCTGTAACAACAGCCTTTCCACTGTTAATCCCCCTCATAGCTATCCTTACATTCTCCTTGATAATCTGTTGCACTTCATGATTAATCAGACCCACATCAGCCAACCTTCCCACCCTCCCCTATTTTCCTCATGGAACAGGCCATAAAAGTGATATTTCCATATGTTCTAAACACACTCCTAGCTTGTATGTTTCACCCATATTCCTTTATCACCCTTTTGTGCTGCACATCCTCGCTAGATATGTGCCTCTGTGTAGCCAATAGCTACAGGCCCTATACACCATCCGTGCTGTCCAACATAACATACAACCCCAGACTCCACATCTGTATGTCACACTCCACATCCATAGTCATGTCCAACACTCTCTTTGCCATGCACCCCATCTCTTTATTCTCATGTCTGCTCTCTACATCTGCCTGTCAATCCCACTTTTCTTTTGCCAACACCTTTCTCTGCATACTCCCCTGTACTTCTTCATTCTACCTCCACAAGTGTAGGAGCAGTCACCATCTGAGCAGCATGTCAACCTGTGTCTAATTGAGCATAGCAGGTCACGGGTACATTAATGTAATGCTAAGCATGAGAATAAATTGGACACATCCACTGAGGGCAATCAGAAGGCCATCCCCACATATGTCTGCGGTCTCACAGGCAACTATCGAACCCACCCTGTAATGGGGGTCAGCCACAGCACATACACACACACACCATAGCTACAGATGATCAGCTTTGGACATGTTTAAGATAAATATCACCCCCCCTGGCTTAACATCAGTATAGAAGGATATGCACACCACATGCACTCCTAACCTAAACATTAATCAGGTGCAAACTGCCTACTTACACATAATGCTATGCATGTCCATACAATGCTGCTAAGTACTGGAGTATTATTTGATGTAATGTTGTGGCTACTGATAGTCATTATTAGTGAGCTGTCTCTGTAAACAACTATGGACAATGTCTGATGTCTTGTGATGTGTTTTTCCCTGTTTATGTCTTTCAGGTTTGATGCAGAGGCTTCCAGACTATGATGTCCAGGAGATAGCAGCCATAACTGAGGCCATCCTGGAACACTACCACATCCTCTTCAGTCGGGATCACCAACAACAGCGGGAGAGGACAGCCCTCTGGGAAGACATCACACAGAGAGTGAACACCTTGGGGAACCATGGCCACACGTACAAACAGATCAGGCACAGAGCAACTGACATGATTCAGCGTACACAGTAATGGGCTGCTGCGGTGTCGGGGACCGTTCCGCGACTGTTGGGAGCTAGCCAGAGAGGCCCCAATTACTGCAATGGAGGAGCTCCTTGCCAACCTTAGGGTGGCCCACAGAGAACAACCACTACAACATGTAGCTGTCGTGGAGGTGGGTGCAACCCAGGAAACTGGTGAGGAGCATTCAGGTAAAATAAAGTCCACATCAGTGTACTGAGGTTAAATTTCAACTTTGTAGTAACAGTCTTTAGATGCAGATTTCACTGCAAAATAGAGCACTTGGTGGGGTTTAGTAATGCACAAATGTGCCCATTTCAGGTGAAGAATAGCAAATAGTGTAATATCATAGTGTAGACTGTACCTGTGCATACATGTAACATGGCTCCTGGACCAATGGCTATTGTGAAGCTGCTGACAATACCTCTCCCTCACATTACCTAGGTACCTCTTGTCAACATGATGCACAGCAGCCTGTGGCCGGTAAGTATGAGATCTTCCTGTTGTGGCTTATCAGTACCCCAGCATTTTAAGGTCATGCATGTGGTCATGCACTGAACTGTTATAGTCTGCAAATTGCATGTATCTGCAAGATCACCTGTGGTGGGGTTCACTGCATGATATGACTGGGGCCTATTTGTATGAGATGTCACATATCAGTAGCATAACTCACAAACCTGTTATTGCAGAACATCTGGATAATGACTGCCAAAATGTGGGGACAGAGTGCCAATAGTAGGGACATGTTGTATACAGTACTGTGAGACAGCGCATATAAAAGGTGTAGACATATGTCACAATGCCAGGTATGTATGAGATATGACAATGTGAGCACAATACACAAGACCAAAGCCATACAACCTGTCATGTGACCTATAATCTGTACAATGCAAATGTGAAACATACATCTCTGTTAGGGGAACATGTATGTGGAGTGGAAACAGTCCAATAATCTAGATACATATGTGTGAACAGGAGGAAGCTCATACTGGGGTATATCAGTGTGTGATACAACCACATCAGCTGATCATATAGAATGCTATGGACACAAACACACAGCATTGCATATGCCATGGAACACAGTGCCACAGACCCACAGTTGCCTGCTACAGCAAAAGCCATGGTGTGCATACAGTCTAACATGCTACAAAGGGATTGAATGCTATGGACACAAACACACAGCATTGAATATGTCATGAAACACACTGCAGATAGTTATCAAAAGGTGTACAAGAGATGGGGCAACAGTGATAGTTTGAAGAATTGGACATCCCTACACATATGTTGGGAAAATCATCCCAGAAATGTCCAGGGAGGCTGCCAGGAGCCATACAGCAACAGTGAATGGGTATCAGACATCTCTGGCAAGTACTGGGTGTGTACTACATGTGACAACAATCTTCCATGGCCTCCACATGTCTTGGGTATAGGGTGTGTTTTGACAATGGCAGCTGTTCCTCAGAACACACAACAGCCAGTTATGAGTAATCTCTGGACAACAATACATCAACTTTTCAAAACGTATGTGTGGAAATATGTGAAGGTGTTATGAGACCAGGGTTGAACTCTCTTTGTGTACAATTTGGTCATGTTAGTTTGGCACAGTAACAGCACTGCACAACAGCAGAACAGCACTACCCACACAGTGAAGCAGGGTGATGGCAGTGTCCTGCTTTGGGTTTGCTGTCCACCAGCTTGAACTGGGGCTGTAGCCAATACAGATTGTATTATGCCCACTTCCAAACACCAGTCCCTTGTGGTTACGATCTCTCTGGTGTCTGCCACATAGCTGTGGATGGGGAGGTATCCCAACATTGCACACAACAATGGGCCACACCCTACATCCAAATGAACAAAAGGATGGATTCACAAGAACACAATCAGCAGTCTGCTATGGCCAAGTCAGAGGCCACACCTAAATAAGAAACACAGTATGTGTGCTGATCTGACAAGTGCTGTGCACAGGGGATGGCCTTGCAATTGGACAGATTTGGAGGTGTATGTCAAGGGAGAGTTTGCAAACATTGCCATGTTGAGATGGGCCATGCTGAGAACACCACCCCAAGAAGAATGAATGCTGCACTGAGAGCAGCAAGTGCTTTATCAAAGTATTGGCTTACGGATGTGCACCTTCTGCAAGCCAGCTATTGTAACACTAACATGTACGATATGCCACCCCTACCTGATGTGTATGCTTCTCATTCAGAATGCACAAGTTACATGTCATACTAAATGGTGGAAATCTCATGGCAATATTAATGTAGTCACATGTTATATGTCACAAAACATTTGCATGTTAAGAGGGGTGTGTACACTTACTATATCCACTGACAGTTAGTGAAGTTGTTTGAGGAAATAACCTTGTTTTCACATACATGCATTGCAGGTTATGGCAACTGGAAATCACAGTATGGCATTAAAAGTAGGGTCACCAATCCACTGGTCAAACCAGTAATGTACCCGACCAACATAGGAGGTATGTGCAGCAGACAGGGAGTATGACCCCATATCAAAATAGTTGTGAAAACTGTACAGTTTGCAGTTATGTTCCCTAGGTTTTGCCACAGTGCTATACAGGTGAACAGCAGTGATGTCTACATGGGTGTAGTGTGTTCTAGCTGAATGCTCAACACCTACTAAAGACACTAACACATCCCAGTGGTGTAAAGTAGTAGTAAAATTAAGTTGAAAGGTATGCACTGCATGATGTTAAGGGCATGTCTAGAGTGTGTCTGTTGTGACAAGGAGAAGGTTGAACAAGGAGAAGGTTACTGTTAGCTGCCTGTCAGGTGCCAGGATCTGCCACATAACACAAGCACTCAGGTCAATCAAGAACAAGTACAAATATGACTATGTCATTGTTGATGTTGGTGTGAATGACCTGAGCTGTACCTCCCTGGACTACATGAAAAGAGACATGGAGGAGCTCTCTTATCATGTAGCCCTGGCCAGTATGACCTTGACCCTGCATAGCATCCTGCCCTCACCAAGAATGATACCACGGTACAGAGAAAAAAATGATCAATTTCAGCAACTGGCTAAACTTCTGGTGTCATTCAAAGAGGATCAAGTGTCTGTCAGCCTCGGATGACATGCTCGACAAGCCACGCTGCTTCGCTAGTGACGGCTTGCACCTGTCAACCTTAGGCTTTCAAATACTGGCCAAGGCTCTTGCCACCCCCAGAGTCCCTTTTTTAGGCAAGGCTCAAAAGACAAACCCACTGCCGTAAATAGCACAAGTAACAAAAAACTGAGGGTAATGCTACTCAATGCCAGAGGTCTAAACATCAAAATGCATGCACGTGAGACACTCCTCAGTATCGAGAAAATTGATATATGTGCAGTAACAGAAACCTGGTTAAAGGCTCCAGAAAGCACCTCAGCACTACCAGGCTACAACTCATACCATACATTTCGGCCACAAAACCCGGACTGAATTACAAAAGGTGGGGGAGTATCCATATTCATCAAGGATACCCACACCTCCAGGTTAGTGGCACAGCATGATGCTTCAGAGATCATCCACGTGCAACTAGCAATGGGTAAAACTGCTATTCAAATAATAGCTTGCTACAGATCACCCACCATGTCCCAGGACCCCTACTCCACATTCCTGGAAAAACTGGGAAACATAAAGGTCCTACCAAACACTCTGATATTTGGTGATTTCAATTACCCGGACATTAACTGGGAGAACTACTCAAGTGCAAACTTCCTTGCCCAACATTTCCTAGAATTTATAAACTCAAATGCCCTGGATCAACTGGGCAACACCCCCACCAGAGGTGACAACATATTGGACCTGGTCATCACCAACATGGGTGACTGGTGTTCCACACTAGAGATCAACCCCTCGCTGGTTAGATCTGACCATAAACTAATCACTCTGGATATCCACATTCTGCCACCACCCCCGGTCAAAGAAACCACCGTGAAAAACTTTTCAAAAGCAAACTTCACATTACTTAAGACTGAGGTGGGAAGCTTCAAAGCCCCCATGCTAAAGGATAATGCTGTCCAAGCTGCAAAATCCTTTACTAATGCACTCTACTGGCACATACAAGAATGTATGGATCATGCTATCCCAAACAAAACCAAGACTCACTCCTGCAATAAAAGAAAAGCAGTCTGGTGGACACCTGCCATAAACAAGCTATACAATAGAAGGAGAAAACTAGTACAGAAAAGAGTACAATTCCAAGAAGGGAAGACATCCCTGATCAGTATCAGCAAGAAACTATGTTCCCTCATAAAATCATCAAAGGCTAGCTTCGAAAGAAAAATTGCCATGGAGTCCAAAGATAACCACAAGGCATTCTTTAGCTATGTCAAGAATCTAAGTGGCAATTCTCAGATCTGCTCCGCGTTAGTGCAGAATAGCACAAAATACACTGAACTGACTGATATAGCCAACATCCTGGCAGACAGGTTCAGTGCAAACTTCACCCTCCTCTCACCCCCAAAAGGGCCCATAACTATACCAGAAGAATGTAGTGCCCCTGAAATCACAGACACTCAGGTTAAAACAGCCCTCTCCAAAGCCAAAAACACAGCATTAATGGGACCAGACAGTGTCCCAGGCTGCGTCCTACACAAGCTCAAAGATGAACTAACCCCTAACCTAAACACACTGTTCAAACTCAGCCTCTCCACAGGCTGCGTACCCACAGAGTGGTGCACAGCAATGGTTATTCCACTCCACAAAGGTGGAGCCGCAATGGACCCTGGGAACTATCACCCTATAAACCTGACTAGCTTGGTCTGCAAAGCTATGGAGTGCATCATCATGGATCTCATTAACAGAGACATTGGAATCCTCCAAACACTGGACCCTACACAGTTCAGCTTTGTTAAGGGCAGATCATGCCTTCTAAACCTGGTGGACTTCTTTCAGACAGTTACCAAGGCTATAGATGAGGGAAAGGTGGTCAACACAGCCTACCTAGACCTTGCAAAGGCCTTTGACACCATTCCCCACTCAGGTATTATAGACAAGCTCACAAGCCTGAACATAAACCCCTATGTCACGAGATGGGTTGCCAACTGGCTCACGGACAGAACCCACATGGTAAGAGTTGTGGGAGCTAGGTCTGACTCTAAACCGGTTAGAAGTGGTGTTCCCCAGGGCTCAGTCCTAGGGCCCCTCCTGTTTGGCATATACTTCTCAGAGGTACAGACAAGCACAGGAGGACTATGGTTGACCAAGTTCGCAGATGACTGCAAACTAGGGGCTATAATTGACTCTCCGGCTGACACAGACATCCTCCAAAAGGGTCTCACTGATACAGATACCTGGTGTCAAAACCATGGCCTCAAGCTAAATGCCAAAAAGTGCATAGTCATCCCCTTTGGAAAAAAACAAAGTACCCACAAACTACCATATAGGTGGTAGCCCCCTAAATACGGAAGATGTAATAAGGGATCTGGGGACCCAAGTAGATAGTAACCTCTCCTTTGATAATCACATTGCCAAAGTTAGTAGAAAATCCTTCTATGTGGCCCACCTAATCATAAAAAGGTTTGCATCCAGATCGAAAGATGCATCACTCATCAGACCCATCATAGAGTACAATGCCCCATTTGGGATGTACCTTACAAGACACCTGAAACAACTGGAAAGACCACAGAAGTACCACACCAAGAGGATCACTGGCCTCAAGCAGATGCTCTATGCAGCTCGGCTGAAGAAACTCCATCTGTACTCATTTGCATACTGTCTACTCAGAGGTGATCTCTGCCTGACATACAAGGCCATGTCCAACCCAGAATTGATGGACATGCTCCACCTAAAGAAAACCATATCCCCTCGAGCCACACGCTCCAGGGATCTAAACCTCACCACAACAATAAATAGGACATGCTGGAGGGAAAGATTCCTGTCCCAGAGACTTCCCATGCTCTGGAACAATATTCCAATCTACATTAGGCAGAGCTTCTCGCTAACCCTCTTCAAGAGAAACCATGACGAGTGGATGGGAAACAGAAAGTTTACCCCAGGGATCACTTCAATGTCTATGCTGGACAGAGGCACAGGGAATTAATCTAAGGGGTCAGTGAAAGCCAACACATTCCAGCTAGGCTTATAAATGCCTTCGGGCAAATAGCCTAATACCTACCTATGAATCTATGAACCTATGGTATGAGTGTGTGTCATGATTGTCACCCTTTGCCTAATGTGAAATGTGTGTGTGTGTGTGTGTGTGTGTGTGTGTGTGTGTGTGTGTGTGTGTGTGTGTGTGTGTGTGTGTGTGTGTGTGTGTGTGTGTGCGCGCGTGTGTGTGCGTGTGTGTGTGTGTGTGTGTGTGTGTGTGTGTGTGTGTGTGTGTATGTGTGTGTGTTTGTGTGTCTGAGTGTGTGTGTCTGAATGTTTGTGTGTGTGAGTGTATGTGAGTATATGATAGCAAACTGTATAATGATGTTAGTAATGTACATATCTTGCCTTTTCCTCACAGGTGGGCATGGTGTTCCCAGTCCCTCCTGCTATACAAGTGATGTTAGCTTCTTTGGCTACTGTGACCATGATGGCAACCATAGTGGGGCACAGATTGGGTTGTCATGGGCTGCAGCTGTTTCACTGGTTGGCATTCCACCTTTGTCAACCCCATCCATGCACATGGTCACAATGCTCTCACATTCCCCATCACCAGTGACCACAAGTGAAGGACAGATGGGTGCAGGCACAGGACATGCAAGTGAAGAGACTATGACAATTGACTATTATGACTAGTGACCATTTTACGGTGAGGAATGTCACTTATTATGTGAAGGGGAGGTTTAATTGTGACACAAAAAATGTAGTTTATCTGGTGTTGTGCAACCCTTTGTTCAAGTTTTTACATAGGTAAAACTATGAGAAGGTTGCGTGATCATATGTATAAGCATAGTGCTGATATCAGGAATTGTAAGTTGAGTAATGCACTATAAAGACATATTAGCAAAAATCCCACCCAGTCTTTTAAGTTTATGATAGTGGAGAGAGTTGTTAAGCATTTACAAGGGAGGGTGGTTGATGAGCATTTGGATATGTTTGAAATGAACTGGCAAATTGTTTTAAGTGCAACATATTTTCCATGTCTGAATGACACTTTATCTTTACTTCCCATTTTAAAATTAAAGCAATTTAATTTAAAATGATGTTTAACTGATTCCATTGGTAGAAATGAACATGTGATTGTTTTAATTGGTTTTAAGATTGTATTAATATGAATGTGTTGCTTTTAAATTGAGTTCTGATGAAGTTCCAGTAGGAATGAAAGCGCTAAACTGTTGACTTTGTGGATTAAAATGAGTTTTTTTGATATTTCTTAGACTATTAGTTATTTTTTGGTGGAGGGATTCACTGCTGGTACTATCAACTGCACCATGTCCTACCATTTTTTCCACGAGCTGCTGCCTTGTGTTTTGTGTTATTTCGACTATGGCAAGTGAGCAGCCAGCCATTAGCCATAGCCACACTGCTGGTGAAGTCACACACAGGCAGATGGGCAGGGTTAGCCAAATGAGGATTGCTGCCTGTCCAGCCCATGTAGCAAGTGCCAATAAGGTAGTTACCAGGCGCATGTTTTGGCCTCCAATGAATGCGCAGGTACATAATAAATGGAACACCAGACAACTGCAGAGATAGATGGTTGGGTGAGATGGGGGAACCCATCAGCCATGGAATATCTGTTCTTGAACATTTGGCAGGGGAGAGGCAGCAGCTGCATGGATGTAGATCAGCACCGCAATCAGCTGGGGTTCCATGTGGCCATCCACCATTACACTCCCATAGTGGCAGTGATACCAGTAGTACTGAGGGTGGTGTGCTGTCCATGCCACGATGTAGCAGACCATGGGCACGTGGTCCTGGCCGGTCCCAACAGGGTAGCGGTTCCAGCAGACATCAGTCACAATCAGGGGGTAGTACTGCCTCGGGCCTTGAGCCTTGTGGTGCCAGCCAGACCCGTGGCAGATTCAGTTCCCATGTCCATGGCTGTAGATGGTAAAATGTACACCCTGCCATGTATGGACCACAGCTGTCCACAAAACATCAGTGTAGGACAGCCACATGGTGTGACTGTGTGCAGAAAGACACACACACACACACACACACACACACACACACACACACACACACACACACACACACACACACACACACACACATCACAATCAGGAAAGAGATCACCTGCTCACACATGCACCAAACATGCATAGGCCATATCATTCCCACACCCCAAACACACACCCATAATGTCAACTGAATGACACAGCCTAGGCCTCTGGCAAACCCACACAACACCCTGTGCATATGATGAAACCTGTGCCAGATACCTACCATACACACCATCATTGCAGGGACATTCAACTATGGGTCTGATGCACAGGGTGACCATACTAAATTGTAGCAATGTAATGTGTAAGGTGCTGTCATCTGACATGGATAAGGGGTACACCTCAGAGTGTGTGTTTACAGTTTTGGCCATTGTGCATTCTTGCCAATAGTAATGGTGAGTGAATGTCTTTTCACAGTGTGTATTCTGTTTGTGTCCTAAGTGTCTATGTGTCACCAGGATGTCAGACTGCAGGAAGTCCAAGGGTATGGCAGTGTGATAACACATCAGTCATGTCATGGGCAAGGTACAGTTATATCCGCTCAGAATTCCAAGGTCTGCATAACAGTGAATGCATATGCCTCACAGCTTATAGTGCCAAGTTGTGTATGTAGGTATGTGGTGATTGACATATTCGGTTGTATAGTAGAGAATGGTCATTGTAGTGGGTTGAACACACCTACATATGGTGATAACCACACCCACAGGAGATACTGTATTGAGCAGACACACAGGGATTACTATTCACACACACACACACACACACACACACACACACACACACACACACACACACACACACACAATTGCCAGTACTGGGATCCATAGGTGCACAGAGGAATATGTGTGGTCAGCGTGAATAGCCATGAAGGCTGTACAACTGCTTATAACTGCCTTAATCACTCTGTTTCCAACAGCCCTTGTTCTGCCCAGCAACAAAACAATTAGCCCTTGCAGGTCTTGAACCCAGGAACATGCACACCATAGCCACAACAATTTGCCACTGAGCCATCTGAATTCTCAACATGTGTGATGTTTATTCAAATATATCATGCAGCACAGTCATTGAATAGTGGGGAAAATGTATATATGTATATATATATATATATATATATATATATATATATATATATATATATATATATATATATACACATATTATATATAAAGAACAAAAACGTGCTCAGTTACCGGTTCTGGTCTTGTTGTTTTGTCATACAGCAAAATCCCCTGTGCGTGTGGTTATTACCATATGTAGGTGTGTCCAACCCACTACAATGACCATTCTTATACATATGACTATATATATATATATATATATATATATATATATATATATATATATATATATATATATGCACATACATACATATATACATACATATATATGTATGCATGTATATATATATATATATATATATATATATATATATATATATATATATATGTATTTGCGCGCCTGTGTGTGTGTGTGTGTGTGTGTGTGTGTGTATCTATAAATTAGTTCAAACTAAAATATTCCAGTATAAACGTTAATACATAAATAAAACATAAAAAGTTTAATGTGCACTCAGACGGTAAGCGCTTTCACAATTGCTTCTTCAGACCATCACATACTGAGTACTGAAACAATTTAAAACATTTAAAAACATTGTTACCAATCAGAAAAGAACATACTATAACATCATTTCCTTCATAGACATTGGAACCATTAAAAAATCATACATCTATAATCTAAAATCAAAATTAATAAACAATTCAAAATTCACAAATAACTCATGAACAATCCTACTAAATGTCTGTAAAAACAGATTATCAAAAACAAATATTTTAAAACATGTTCAAGTGTCACGACCAAAATATATATATCAAACGTAGCACACGCTCTGCAACGGCAAACTATAACTTAATCCTTATGGAACTAACTTCTGAATTAAGATCACTTATGCAAGAGCTAACTACTTTAAACTCCTTTTCTTATAATGTTTTATCAGAGTATGCATATTACAATGGCATGCGCTTAGCGAATGTAAAGCGTAATTTAATTTCCATAGTATTTACTTCTAAGTCATATAAGGGTTCTACTTCAACCCTTGGTTTACCCCAGATCTAATTTCTCTTCCATCTAGTAATAAGGCCTGATGTATAAACATGGAAAGAATAAAAATACTCATAAACTGTGCCAAAATTATCACTTAATTCATGTTGTCTAAAAAATGCTTAGTTACGATATCAATGGACAGCACCAGAGCAGTCGCTAAATTCGAATGTTAAAACCATGAATCTACATTCAATTTAGTGCATGAATAAAGAACATTATAACGCATGAAAATACATTACGACTAGCATAGCAAGTATAAAATGAAAAGTATACACTTCCTAATTTCAATAATTATATTAGATGCATACTCAATTAAATATAAGGTCACAGCTTCTCTAATGACGCATTCTAAATTGCACATAGGGGTGAGTTATATGTCCAGTGTCTAAAATCAGAGGCTGTACTTAACAAATTTGAGAGCTCTTAGTTCATCGAGGCATTATTGCTGTATAAATTAACGGACTAACATATACATGACATCAACGCATATAAACTATATAAAAATTAACAATAACTATGATCAATGACTCTAAAGAGGTCATATAAAAATGATGAAAAATATAAAAAAATTTTTATAAAAAATAAATAATAAATAAATATATAGCTATCTACCTCAATAAACATAAAAATATGAAATCAGTACTTGTCAGATTAACACTATCTAAATATCACCATATGGAGATACAGAAACCATCCAATAGAACAACTACGAGAAGTAAAAAATCAAAGTTACATCTGACCTCATATCTAAAACAACAAGCTAAACATTACAACGGTATTACCTTCTCAACAAGCACTACAAAATATCATAGCTGATGATGAGCTGCAAAAATGGCTATCTAATCTTAAGGCTTCTGCTACGAAGGACTGGTTTAATAGAAATCCTTTCATTCAATCCTTTACCTACATCTGCCCGAAGGCGGATGATCCATTTAATTTCTTTCTCCTCAGTAACATTATTGACATTGCCACCACGAGGATTAGGGGAGATAGTTTCAATCACCATAAACTCAAACGTATGCTCTGAACCTGTGGACATAACATGTTTGGCAAGAGCATTGGTAGCTGTTCCTGTTCTGATGTTATATAGATTTTCCCTAATCCTATTTTTAAGGAACCTGTCAGTTTTACCTACATAAAACGAACAGCAGGCTACACAAGAAGCCAAGTAAACAACATGTTGAGTATTGCAACTAGCTGTGCATCTAAACCTGTGTTCTTTATTGGTATCAGGATGAATAAAAGTACCTGCACTATTAATGAAGGAACAGTAATTACAGGATCCACAGGGAAAAGTCCCTGCTTCCTTAGAGGTTTCTCTCTCTAAATGTGAATAGCACAACATCCTCCTAATATTGCTTCTATTTTTATAAGTGAACTTAGGTTTATCGCCTATAAGTTTTGCTATTTGGGGATCAGTCAATAGAACACCCCAATGTTTCCTAAAAATATTATAAACCCTATTCTTATCTTCAGTATAGAACATAGGTATTCTGATCTCATTCAAATTATAATTTTTAGTGCATTGTGGTCGATCAATTACATCGGAGAAATACGGTTTGACTCTAGTCATTCTGAGAGAGTCAATGTCGCTTAGCCCTTCATCAAGGTCTTTGTGGCTATAACCTCTACATTTAAATTTATCTCTTAGGCAGTTCAATTCAGTTCTAAAACCTTTTTCTGTATTATTTAGTCTAGATGCACGCATTGCTTGCCCCTTCACAACATTGTTAAACACATAGTTAGGGTGCATACTGCTCCTGTGTAGCAAAGAATTCCTGTAACAATCTTTTCTATGAACATGAGTGTCAAAGGACCCATCTCTCAATCTCTCTACACAAACATCAAGGAAATTAATTTTCATGAGGGAAGCAGCCATAGTAAATCTTTGATAATTGGTGACTTGATTCATCTGACTCACAATCAATTCAAGCTGGTCAAGTTCACCTTTCCACAAGAAAAAAACATCATCACCGAAACGTTTGTAAAATAACACATTACTCTTATATAGCGCCATCTCAAACAAAACCTCTTCTTCCCATAATGCAGGAAACATGTTGGCGTAGCTATTGGCACAAGGAGTGCCCATAGCTACGCCATCACATTGTGAAAATAGAGTCCGTTCAAACATAAATATATTGTTCTCGAGAACAGTTGTCAAAAATAGACATAATAGATCAATTAACCCTTCAGTATAGTCACCATGCTTCTGCAAATAACACTTAATGAACTCCACCCCTTCAAAATTAGGTATAACAGTAAAAAGAGGCTGAATATCAAGTGTGACTAATATAAGTTCTTTCCAACCATTCAGAATGCTATTGCAGAACGAATAAAGGTTTCTCAGAAAATGCTGGGAGTCCCTCAAGATATTTAAATTGTTATTAATCAATGGACGTAAATGCTTTTCTATATAAACTGACAATGTCTCAGTACACCAACCCCTCCCAGAGACAATAGGCCTCATGGGTGGGTTGGTTCCATTCTTATGGATTTTAGGTAACCCGTGTATTATAGGTATCACCGGGTTCTCCACATACAAATACCTATATAAGTCCTTGGTAATATTACCTGCTTTAACTAGATGTTCTAGCATCAACTTAATATTGCTGATTTTAAAATCAACATCAGCTTTCTGGATCATATTATAACATTTTTCATCACTTAACATCTCAAACATCATGGACTTATACTTGTCTGCATTCATTAACACTACTGGCCCTCCTTTATCAGTAGGACGTATAGTTACACTTACATCAGCCTGTAAACCTTTCAGAGCTTGATGCTCATTATAATTCAAATTATTTTTCATAGAAATATAATTACTAGATAGATCATAACTAAAATATTTATGCAATTCATCTTCAACCAACTTATCAAAAGCTTGAACTAATGGGTGGTAGTTCGGTATATATGTACTTGATCTTCTAAAAACATCAGGTTCGGTTACTATATTGTTACCCATCTCTAATTTCAGCTGAAGATTCCTGGTGAAGGTGTTTAAGTCAACAATAACATCAGTTAATTGACTCTTCACTGTTGGTATAAAACCAAGTCCTTTATTAAGAACCGCATATTCATGCTCATTCAGTACTCCATCAGAGATATTCCATATTAGGTTATTGTTGCATGATTCCACATTCTCTTCAGTGTTTGTCCATTCATTCTCTCTGGTGAGATTTTCCGTTTTTGTCTTCCCTGACTGATTGAACGGCCTCTCTTCACATTCTTCTCGAATGTAGATATGGGTAAAGGGAAATAAGAAGATTTCCCTGTCTTATCCTGCTCTAATAAAGCACCAATTTTAGGCCAAACATCCATTAACTCCACCCTCCCAGTATGTGGTGGGGAAGCTGATTGTATATCATCATTGCACACAACTGAACAGTTGGTGGAAACAAAAGAGGGTTTCTTCATTGGTTTCTCAGATAGATTGTCTCTACTATCTATATGTATGTATGTGTGTGTGTGTGTGTGTGTGTGTGTGTGTGTGTATGTATATATATATCTATATCTGTATATACATATATAAATATATGTATTTTATATATATATATATATATATATATATATATATATATATATATATATATATATATATATATGTGTGTGTGTGTGTCCACATATGTATGTATATATATGTGTGTGTGTGTGTGTGTGTGTGTGTGTGTGTGTGTGTGTGTGTGTGTGTAGATATACATATATATATATATATATATGTATATATATATATATATATATATATATATATATATATATATATATATATATATATATATAGATAGATATATATATATATATATATATATATATATATATATATATATATATATATATATATATATATATATATATATATATATATATATATATATAAAGTGCAGTTGGACATCGGATCCACACTCCGTACATCTTACTGCAACAACTCTGTCTAAATGGGGGTAGAAGGGCCCAAACTAGGACCTCTTTCAATTATTGCCCTTATCCCTTCCTCCACAGCAGGACTGTTCTGCCTTGCAACAAAATAATAACACTTGTTAGGATTTGAAACCAGGGCCCTGTAAACTACAATTAAAGCAATGTACCATGTACCATTGGAGCCATATAATACAATGAAGACATTCTAAACATATCACTTACTACAGTCATTTAACAGTAGGGAAAGGAGTGTGTGGAATCAGTCAGTTACTCTTTAAATACATGTATATATGTATGTAGATGCATATATATAGACAAATATATGTCAGAAACCGGGGTGGAAACTCCCAGATATGCTCTGAGTTAGTGCAAAATGACAAAAAATACACTGAACCCACAGACATTGCCAACATCCTGGCAGACAGATTCAGTGCAAACCTCTCCCCCCCCTCCCCCCCAAATGAGCAAATGACTATCCCAGCAGAGTGTAGCCTCCCTGACATAACAGATGCACAGGTGAGAGCTGCCCTCTCCAAAGCAAAAAACAGCATCAATGGGACCGGACGGTGTCCCGGGCTGTGTTTTACATGAGCTCCAAGAAGAACTGAACCCTCACTTAAAATCATTATTCAGACTCAGCCTTACAACAGGATATGTACCCAAAGAATGGCGTACAGCAACAGTGGTCCCACTCCATAAAGGTGGTGCCACAACAGACCCCGGAAACTATCACCCTATAAGCCTAACTAGCCTGGTCTGCAAAGCTATGGAGTGTATAATCATGGAACTCATAAACAAAGACATTGGGAACCTCCAAACACTGGAGCCTACCCAATTCGGCTTTGCTAAGGGCAGATCTTGCCTCTTGAACCTGGTCAATTTCTTTGAAACAGTCACTAAGGCCATAGACGAAGGGAAGGTAGTCCACACAGCCTACCTTGACCTTGCAAAAGCCTTTGACACAATACCCCAC
>NC_056728.1:365898687-365948687 GCF_019279795.1 Protopterus annectens | reverse complement strand
CTGTGGCTTGTTGTGGTGTTTCTGCTGCAGATGGCAGAAACTGTTTTTTTTTGTCTAGTAATATGGATTTTTTTGTATTATTCCTATATTGTCAAAATGTGAGTTGATCTTGTGGGGCTTTAGAGGTGAGCCAGGTGTTCCAGGCATTATTTCTTTGGATGATCTTTAGTTTGGTTTCTTTAGTAAGCCAGTGGGCAACTTTTGTTTTAATTCTAATAGAGTGTGTAGGTGCATGGTTGTCAAGGATGGCCAGGAATGTGTTATTAAAGTGTGTTGCTGCCTCATCTAGTGGTAGTTGTTTTAGAATTGACCAATTGCATAATTTAAGTTCTTCTAGGAATTTATTAAGGTTGAAATTTTTGTTATTTATTATTGTTTTATATGAGGGTAGATGTGAACATTCAAATTTCTGCCTAATAGTATATGTTAAGAAATGGTCACTTAGATCTTCAGGGAGAGTACCTGATTTGTACATGTGGTGGGGGCTATTAATTAGTATCCAGTCAAGGATACTTTCTTTATTGTTAGGCTTGCTGATCCTAGTACTCGAGGTTATAGTTTGTGTAAAACCATGTAGGTTTACATGGGTGGTTGGGGTGTCTGCAGTGCAGGTATTCCAATCTATATTGAGGTCCCCTAGAACAATGGTCTCTTGGGGGTAGACATTGGTTAGCCAGTAGAGGATGTCTTCTAGGGTCCCTGAGTTATTACCTGGGGGAATATAGACACATATTAAGTTTATACATTTGTTTTTATTTATTTGTGGTTTGGAAATTATAATTTCTGCTTTGTTAAATATAGGTGGTTGAAGGTTGTCTAGAGTAACATTTAGGGTAGTTTTAGAGAGAACAGCAACCCCTCCCCTTTTCCTGGTAGTATGATCTAGCCTGAGTATATTATACCCTGGAGGTCGAATTTCAATATCTTGTGTATTTGGTTTTAACCATGTTTTGGAGAGATAAAGTATGCTGGGGGAGTAGGCTGTCAGGAGGGCATGGAGGTTGTGGACCTTATTGTTGATTCTTCTAATGTTCAAGTGGCAGGTCAGTAGTGAGTTTGGGGGTCTATTTAGGCTTTGTCTTATGTTTGGGCTGTTATGATTAGAGTTGGTGTTGTCTAGGGATGGTGGCCCACTGTTGGGGTGAATATCCCCATCAATAGTAAGGGTGTGGGTCCAACTAGCTATGAGCTTTAGAAATTTATTTATCAGTTTTTGGTAGTATTTAGTTTTGGTGTTAACATATCTGGGTAAACCAGGGTGGGTGTTAGGAGGGGTAAAGGAGTTGGTGTTGATGGACATGAATGAATGGGCTGAATGGTTTGAGAAGTTTGGGATGGTAGAAAGGTGTTTGGGATGGCTGAATCCTATAAGGGATTGGTTTTCATAGATAGTGAGAGAATAAAGGGTGACTTGTAAAGGTAAGGTATAGAGTAGAGGTGGTATTTTAAAAGACTTGGTAAGTATTAGAGACATAATGGGAGGAGTATACTCCTGGTAGGTAGGCAACCTAGGTGTAATAGTGGGTGGGGAGATACTGGTAGGGGTGGGTTATAAATTAATTCCTATTAATGGTTGACAAAGGAGGAGGAGGGGTGTGTCTGAGGGGTTATAAATTTAGAGGTACCAGAGGCGGGTGGTAATAGGGGGCAAGGAGGGGCACGAAGCGAGCCTGGAGAGCGAGCAGAGTGGGGCTTAACCACACCAGAGGAATCCTCAGAGCCTGTGATTAAAGTGAGAGGCTTTTCTCTTGCTTTTGTACTTGCTTTAAGTTCTAATCTATGTTCTGTTTTTAAATACAGAGATAGCAACTTTAACAGTACAATCTGGTGGAACCTTTTAGCATTAGGAGCCTTATTTAAATACTAGGACATTTGGTGCTGTTGACCCAGTACGGCTGAATTAAACAGTTTAAGCAGAAAGACTTTATAAAAAGTAGTAACCTTAGCTAAGTTTGCTATTGAGGGTAGACCAGTGTGGCTGTCCATTTTCTTTTTCTTTTTAAAAAAATTCCCAACTGGATGCAGACCGTCTAACTGTGCGAGCCTTTCAGGGTGGGAGCTGTGAGAAGAGATAATACCTAATAATAGATATTTAGTGTTAATTCATCAGCAGAAAAAGAACTATAGCAAAACAAATGACTGAACAGTGTTTCATGCCTTATATAACACAGCGACTGAAAGACAAAGCATAATCCTTGCATTAATAGTACACTGCACTTCCCTAAGAAACAATTTCAAGTATTTACTAGCTAAATAGAACAAGTAAGCAAGATATAGCACATATAAGAAGAAACACTAATCAGGGTCACACTATTCTGCATAGAGCATCTTGTATCTTTAGCCTGAAAATAAAGCCCAAATGCTACTACCATTGAAAAGTAGGCTATTTGTACAGAGTCTAAGATTTAAGAAGTAGACTAAATACTGTAACAAAGTTACAATGATCCTCTTTACATATACATGTATATATATATATATATATATATATATATATATATATATATATATATATATATATATATATATATATATATATATATATATATATATATATATATATATATATGTCCCAAAATGCCCATATAAACATATGCTGCTGATAGACCATGCCAACTGGGGCAGCATGCACAGTTGGATACAAAAGCAGCCATGAAACTCACATCTGCCCCCCCCCCCCACAGTCCAAATAAATAAGTCAACAGTACACTGATACAAAATCATGATAGGCCATACACAATGGCCAGGCATACAGCAATCTCTTAGCAAAAGAAATAAAATGTCTAAACATAGGAAAGAAATATACAACCAGCCAGTAATTCACATGTTTATTATACTCTGATGTCTTGACCAAAGCCTTCAAGGAGTAAACATTATCAGAAATACATGCCTTAATCACAAGAAGCGATTAACACCTTATTACATAATTGAATACATAGCCTCCAATTACACTTGTCATTTAACCCCCTATGGGATAAAGCATCAAAGTTAATATTAATACATTGAGTCTGTACATAACAATTGTCCTTTTATGAATGTTTCATCACACTGAGGAAGAGATGTTTTCAGAAACAGTACCTTGAGACCCACTACTGACCCCATGTTGTGATTTATTCAAATGTACAGCTATAGAACTAACATGGTTCTTATCAGTAATACATCTGACATGTTCTAACAGCCAAGTTTTAAAACATGTGTTACTGTCCCCCACATACATAAGTTACAAGGCCATCTAACAGCATTCTCTATACTCCTACCTCTTGAATGTACGGACTTCAACATGTTTCCCAGCCATTCCCCTCAGCAGGAATTACATCACTAAATAATGATAGACCAGTATACCTATCCACCTACTACTGTACGACATCTGGACAAAGTCTGATATAATTGATGGACAGAAGCCCAAATGCACGGCCATACATGAAATATTGCTGTTATACAGTGAGAAAGTTGCTGGTGTTACAGGGTTTGTTGTAAAAGGCAAAGAGATGTATCTGGAACATTTCTCTAGGGGCCACAGCTGAAAATTGGCTTTGTTCCAAGTTGGGCTTTCCTGGACAACAAATGTTAAATAAATAAATAAACATATATTTTCTGAGGGATACAAAGTCAGAAAAACAAATGGATGTTACCATCTACATAATGCAATCACCAGAGTATGCTACTGATTTGTGAAGGACAACACCTGTCTGGGGAACAGTCCATACATAACAGGCTAACCTCTGGCCATTATGTGGATTGCTCTACAGTTGAGAACTATGCAGAGACAGAACTTTGTCAGAATGAAACCTATGCAGAAGTAGCATGTGCAGACAAACCCTGTTAAACTAGCGCTATTCCAAACATGTAACAGCAATATTCACATTCTGCTCCTAGGTCTTGAACCTTCCCCACCATTTAGTTGGCTTGTCTCCACAAGTCTTGTTGTAAGAGGCAGTAGCTCACACAACTCCAGGATGTCTTCCTAACAAGTAAGGAAAAGGGCAAACGCCCACATGGAGTACTCATTTATGGAGTGTGTTGCCATGACATTGGCTATTGGAAGAACTACACAGCTGCTCTGAATGCAATTAGCAAGTGGTGAACCCCAATAGGTATACAGGCCATCACCTGGTCATGAGCATCACCTACAAAAGCCATGCTGCCACCTGTTCAAACCAGCTTTATCCCTGTAGTGCACAGAGAGAGTGAGAGAGAGAGAGAGAGAGAGAGAGAGAGATAACAAATGAAACATAAAGTGGAAAAGAGAAGGAAAAAAAAGGTAAGTGGAACATGTACGCATGTAATTGAATGTAGTACTTGGTCTGAAATAATGGGAAGTATGATTTGGAGGAATATATAGGTTCATAGATTAGTACTAATGTAACTGCTTTTGCGAGCCATTTTAAGCCTAGCAAATGATCCCTTGTGAGACTCAAACCCTGCACTTCGTGTTTGTAAGGCACACACCTTAACCATTAGGCCACCCTCCCAACCTGTCCAATGTGTACCAACAAGAAATGCTGTACTAATGTCCTGCTAAACAGCTGCTATGGCCATAGCATCTGGCCCTCTCTGCAGTGGGAGATATCACAGATATACCTCTCAGCTGTACAGATCTTCACTGAGTGTCCACATTTTTTTGTCTGTTCCTTCTGAGATCTGTACTTTCTGACAAATAGCTGTGGATTGAAGTCATCAGGTAATGGCAAACACTTGAGTTTAAGACACCACATCCTTAAGAATATTCATCACAATGCTAAATGTATCATTCTACAAACTTGCTAGGTTTGTAACAGGTATATTTAAAGTTTGTCCCTATTTATCTCCCCATCATTTTAGGCATTATTCAGATGTGATGCTCTGAGAGTTTGTGAGGTGGGATCACAGCTCAGGAGCCTGACTCACCTGGGAAAGGACAGCTCATATATGACAACCGCAGGGGTGTCTGTCAAACAGTTGTGACTGCGCCACTGCTAGGCCAGTTAATGGGATATTTTCCATATCCATGTTACCTGTGATTATGAGTATGACATATACAGAGGGTGTGTGCATAGTAGAGTACTGTTGCAGACATGTGTGTTGAACTGCATGTGATATATTGAATTAATAACATTCAACTATACAGTGTTCTGCTGGACAATAAGCACATTTGTTACTGATATCTGTAATCACATACACATATACCTGTGTTATGTCAGCCAAACTATTGGCAGGTCTGTGAGAGTAATGGCATTGTAACATGATAGCCTACTTATGACTGTTGGACATCCAAGTTATCATAGTGATGTCAAACCCTACTGTGCAATCAATGTACTAATGTATGGTGCAGCTATATTAATACAGTATCAATAATGATGTGCCCTTTGACACCCATTTATGTGTGCCATTGTCCAGATGTACTGCTGTAACAGGTTGAGAAGTATGATTTAGTGGCAAGACTGTAACTACAGTGTGTCAGGTATCCTTTAAGCACATGTATGTATGCTTATGTTCAGCTGGAAGGCACAAAACAAAATCACATGGGTTTCAGTCATTCAGGTACATAGGTTATGCATGTTGCACAAGTGTGTAACATCAGTGTCAGTCCATACAACAGACAGAAATGTGTACAGCTACTGGTTGTTGCAGTGCCCTGTCACTGATATGGGTACTAGAGTAGGCATGATATTCAGCTATTAATCAGAGAAGTTCCCACCTGTGTTATGACCCTCTGTCCATGACTACCACTACCAGCTATATCCACACTTATATTACAGTGGATATCACAAGTGTACACACCCCGTTAGACTGCCAGGTATGTGTGTTGTATGACAATCAGACCACAGAAGATCATTTCATAATGTTTCTTATGTTTATGTGACCCCTAACCTGTACAATTCCATTGAAATACAATCAATGGTGTTTCAAGGAAGGTGACCAACTATTGCCAAGTGAAGATGTGCCATGATGTTAGAGTCCAGACCAGGATGGATGAATGCTGTAACCATCTCAAGAGGAGCATACACAACATATCAGTTTAAGGCTGTGCACACTCATTCAACTGGCTTATTGTACTGACTATTATTTCCATACATTTTAACAGACTCGATTGCTATGTTTTCCATTGAATTGTACATGCTATAGGTCACACTAGAGGTGGGATTTGTTATGAAATTAGTTATTGTGGTGTCATGTTCCAATTGCACAAATACCAGGCAGTGTATCATGTATGTGTACCCCTTATATCCACTGCAGCTATATGGACACAGCAGTACCTGACCTGTATATCCAGCCTCCACCAAGGTAGAGTAATCCCCTTCGGTGGACAGCAGCAATACACAAACCACATAATAGGTAGCTACATTGGCTGTGCAGGGACACATAGGTGCAAGTCCACCTATATCTGAACAAGCATGTAAGTTCACAGGTGACGTCCTGTAAGGCTGACTATGACTATGAATCAGACATATCCACACCACCAAGGACAATTGCAACCATGTCTCCACATATGCTGTAAGTCTCTAATGAAACAACACAATTCACCCTTTACTGGGGGTAAAGAACACCTCATACACACCTGCATTGTATATAGGCAACCTGCATCACACAGGTTAGGTGGGAATGCCACCACCCTGTCCACCCCAGTTGTACATGGAGATAGTCACATCAACCACACTCCTCCCCTCAGCAATGGTGAGCATGTACATACTGCCTACTGATGGTATCAACAGCATATCTCCATGGGGCATAATAAAATCAGTGTCTGCCTCCTACATGAACTCAGGCATGTGCTCAGAGCTCCTTCACACACCACAGTCAAGCACAGACTTGCCACCATACACACACCATCCACATGGAAGATGATCACTGTCAACCCTCTACACAGAAATGAATGGAGGATAGAGGATTATGCAAACAAGTGCCCAACATTGGGGGAATAAGATAGCTCAGGGACAGATGTGTAATGCAAGCTTCTATAGCCAAGATAGCATGGAAGATTACAGTGTAGTCTGGATTATTTACAAGTAATATCCACTGTTGATGTGCATTTTGACAACCATATGAGGTCCTGTGACCTTTTCCTGTAAATGTCTTCCAGGTAACATACAGAGTGCTCACCTACCAGCATTCTCTGTTGGAGAAACAGGCATCATCATCCAATGTGTGATTGGATATTATGCCCGGTCATGTGGACAGAGAGCAGAAGATGTGCGGGAGAGGACTGCCCAGTGGAACATTGTGGTTCACTGGGTAAATGATGCCGGCCTACACAACAGAACTTATGGGCATGTGCAGCATCAAACCACTGACCTAAAATGCCATGCCCGTCAATGGGCTGCTGCTTTAGTGAGGGACCGGCAAGCCACAGTTGGGGACCCAGCCATCCAGCCCCCACTGACACCCACCGAAGAGCTCCTCACCACACTTGGTCCACACACTAAATGCACAAGCTATGATGCTGAGGGAGCATTGTGGAGGTGAGTTGCACACACACACACACACACACACACACACACACACACACACACACACACACACACACACTGGATGAGGTGCGTGCAGGTAAGGGCCCAGTGGGGTATAGTACGCTAATGTACCAAACATACATGTATCTGTATTGTATCTACATGCATGTGTGAAGTCCAATTTCAGTTGTGGTGCACATCTATGGTGAGGACAGAACATTGTGTATTATTGTGGTTAGTACTGTAGATGTGCAGACATGCTGCATCCATCCTATACCAAGGTCACATGTGCATCTGCTGACAATAATTCCCTCTCACAACTGCCTAGGACCCTCTGGTCTGCATATGAGACAGCAGCCTGAAGCTGGTGAGTATTACACTGTTCTGTTGTTCCCTGGCAATACCCCAGGTATGTGAAGTGCATGCAATTCACCATGCACACAACCATCAGTAATAGCTATATTGCTTTATGTAATAGCTATATTGCTTGTTGTGCATGTTCACTTGTGCTGGGGTTAACTGTATTGCATTACAGTGGATACCACTGGGGCCCATCTGATGTGAATTCAACATTCCTGTAGCATACCTCACAACTTGTCATTGCCAAGACATCTGGACAGAGGTCAACAAATTGTTCTGGACAAACAGACTAAGGTAAGGTCATGCGTGACATATTTCTGGTCTACAGTGGATACAAATTGTGTACACATCCCTCTTAAGATGTGAGGTGTTCCTGTTACATACTGATTAGGACCACACTATGACAGTCCACACCTCTTCCAGCTTTTAATGTGACCCATAACAGGTACAGTTCACTTGTAAAACCAAGCATCTGTACTCATGTATTGCACCTAGAAGGCAGGCCACCTGTGAAGGTGGCAGATGTCATATCAGCATTATGTTTTAGTCAGGTATGAAACCTCATGCTGCCATATGTGTCAGTACACTCACTGTGGCCTATTTGGCTATAATACCACATACATGGGCATTGTTAAGGCACACAGACCACTTCTCACCACGTATAGGTTTCAAACATATGGATATTCCAGACACATCTGTACAGAGGACTGTAAAATTGTTTAACTCGCTGCATGTGAGGCAGATGCTGTTACCACACCATATCAGGAGGTGGTCACCAGACGTGCATGGTATACACATCAAAATGATATAAGCCACACATGATATAATCCTCATACACAGACAAACAGTTGCCAGCATTAGAACTCTTGCCAATCTAGGAATTTGTACTATAATGCTACACAGTTATCAGATGCACCACAGAGCTTATACGGTTCCACCTCTTCAAAAGGTACTTCTATGGTGGATGACATCAACAGGTCTACTAAATTTGAGTGAAGGGAAGTGTAAAGAGTAGTACACAGGTAAAAAATGGTATGAGCCAAATAGTATATGATTCACAAACACACACTTACCAGTACTGGGATTAGAACTCCTGTCTATTTAGGTATTCCTACTATAGGGCTACACATTTATCAGATGTGCTACAGAGCTTATACAGTTCCTCCTTTTCCAAAGTACTTCTAAAGTGGATGACAAAAACAGGTCTACTAAATTGGAGTGAAGGGAAGGGAAGTGTAAAGGGTAGTATACAGGTCAAAAATGGTATGAGCCAGACAGTACATGATTTACACACAATTACATACACTTGCAAATATTGGGATTAGAACTTTGCCTATCTAAATATGTCTACTATAGTGTTACACAGTTACCCAATGTGCTACAGAGCTTACTGAACATTCACCTGACCAAAGTTGCTAACTGCATAGTTGTGGTAAAGTATTACAGGTGGCAGTCTGCCTTCTGTTCCACCTGTACATCATGCTAGTTCTTTCTGACTTGCACTTCATCTAGCATTATGGCTTGGCACTTCACCAGTTATTGTATCAAGAAGTGTGGCACACCTGTGAGCTGTCAGCAGTACTCATTCATCACAGATGTTGCCCCAGTACTTACTAGTTATGTCCACCCCTACTGGTATGTTTGAAGGGTGGTTATCTGTGCTTTCACCCATTAACCTGGTGCACTTATCCATTCTGGGGCACTGTTGCAACTGCCACCTGTACAGACCCAACCCATCCCTATAAACTCCAAACACTCAGACCTGTGAGGGTTACCCATATATCACCTAATGTGGACATATGCACTCTCCAGCAAAGACTTGACTAGCTGGTCAAGAGGATAAGATCAACACCTACACCACACTATGTGGAACATGTAGCTTACCATAACATCAACTTTCACAGCCATGACATACAGTGAAAAGCCACACACCCACCTTTCCAGAGGCACTCAATGGACAGCTACCCAAACAGCACAGACCAGCAAGCTAGACATCCATTCAGACACCGTGACATGGCACATGCCAAGAGACACATATTTAACCTACACAGTGTGCCCTCAACCTAAGCCCCTAAGGCTAAGCACCTTGCACAATACAGTGATCATGGGTAACTCAATACTAAGGCACACACATCCCACTCACTAAGTTGAATATGGAGCAGGTAACAGCCAAATATCAATCACATGCCAGCATCTAACACATGACACAGCCAGTCATGTCACTCTACAACAACTCAGAGTATCACTCTGTATCCATGTGGGTGTGAATGACTTGGGACACACCTCTCTGGACTACATGACAGGAGGCATGGTTGAACTCTTTGATTATGTGGTCCAGGCAGGTGTGACAGTAGCCCGGGGCAGTGTACCGCTGGCATCCAGAATGATGCTGCAATACTATCAACAGATGATTGACTGTAACATTGGTTTACGTGTTATGTATCATTCTCAGGGGATCCAGGACCTCTCTGATTGGGATGGCATGATTGACAAAACCCAATGACTTACCACAGATGTCCTACACCTGTCGCCGCTGGGTTGCCAGGAACTGGTTAAGTGTCTTGCCATCCCTATGTTGCCTTATTAGGCAGTGTTCCTAATGTTATTACCACCATAACAGCTATACATGTATGCAATCTGAGGGTCATGCTGCTCAACAGTGGACATCTAACTGTTAGGATGCAGTCACTCATAGCAGTTGCTGGAGTGGAGGACACATGTTTGCTGTAATGGAGAGGTGGTTCACAACAGCAGACAGCAGACCTGCAGTACCAGGTTATGATGCGTTCCACAGCTGTCAGCCCCCAAACATGGACCACACCAAACTTCCACAGGTGGTGCTATCTCCATATTCATTATGGATAGGAACACCTCCAGACTAGTATCCCATCATAATGCATTGGATATGCTTCCAGGACAGCTGTCTTGGGGTAATAGTGCAATCCAGACCATAGCATGCTATGGGTCCACATCTATGTCCCTAGACTGTCAATGCACATTCCTCAACACCCTGCCATCTCTGATGGTCCAATGCAACACTGACATAGTATGAGTCTTCAACAACCCCTACATCACCTGGGGAATGTAGCCAATTACCAGTATAGTGGCCCAAAACTTCTGGAATTCATTATTTCCACTGCCCTAGACCAGCTCATACTTACCCCCTGGTAAAGGATGCAATAACCTTGACCTGTGTTGACCACTTAAATATGGGACCTTTGCTCATCCCTAAATGTCAGCCCCTGCATGGTGAGATTCACACAGGCTGTAATCAACATGGAACTCAACACATCAGCCACTACCACCACAAAGATAACCAACTTTCAAAACCTCTCTAAAGCTGACTTTGCAGCCATGAAAACAGGAGTGGATGTCTTCACTGCACCCATGGCTATGAGATGTAGCTGCATGACTGTGGAATCATACACATAGGCACTGTACAAACAGGTACATGAATACATAGTACTAGCCAGAGCCAACAGAACCCAGACACTGCCCTTCAAACACTGGGAGACAATGTGATGGTCCCCTGCCATTACTAATATGTACATCAGAAGAAGGACACTGTTTCAGGGGAAAGGTGAGGTGTCCAATGAGTGTTGAACTCCCTTATTAGCCTCACAGACAACTTTAGATCCCTCATGGAATCCCCGACAGGCATCTATGGCAGCAGACATGCAGCAGACACTAACGACAGTCACAACAGCCTTGATAGTTACATCAACAATCTCCACAGCATTAAACACAAATGCTGCAAGGTACTGCACAAAGCTAATACCTATTCTGAGACAACAGATATTGGCCACAGTCTTGGCAACACATTCAGTGTCAGCTTTATCCCTCTCTCCCCCCACAAGTGAAATGCTGAATGAATATGTTCTCACAAACTGTATCCCATTTCTGTTCTAGGCATCTGTGTGGCACCAGGATGTGGCCCTGCAGCAAGGCCACAGGGTATGGCAGTGTGGTGACACATCCACCATGTCATAGTCATGGTATATAATGTGCAAGGTAAACCCCGGTTTGTAACACAGTGATCGGATATGCCTCACAGATTATAGGGCTGAGGGTTGTACATAGGTACATGTTGATGTACAACATATTTTGTAGAATGGAGAATGGTACATGTTCTGGTTTGAACACACTTCCAATGGCTAAAAACAACAGCCACAGGAGATATTCATCAACAAACACACTGGGATTGCTATTCATACACACACACACACACACACACACACACACACACACACACACACACACACACACACACACACACACATGCACATGCACACACACACACACACACATGCACACACACACACACACACACACACACACACACACACACACACACACACACACACACACACACACACACGCACACACACACACACACACACACACACACACACACACACACACACACACGCACACACACACACACATTTGCCAGTACTGTCATTGCTTCATAGGTGTGTAGTAGGTGAATGGGCCTGAAGGCTCTACAAGGCTAGCTCAAGGGAATACCTTGGTATTAGGCCACATGACAATATTCCCCAGTGTGGCTCAGGAGTATAGTCACTGGAGTGGTCCCCAGGGGTGGGTATTGTATTCCCCATCCACTCATCCAGGTTTCTATTGTGGGTGGCCAGTGATGTGCACTGCTTCCCATGTATGTTATCTATAATCCATAAAATGGATAGTGTCTGGGTTGTGCACATGTCCCACATGCATGTTCTTTTATGTGTGGAAATGTGCTTGAGGTCTCTGGGGTATGTTGTGTGGACAGATTGGTATATTCTGATGTAGCATTCCTGACCTCATTTGGTGAGACCTGGCTATGTAACTGAGGTAGTGATTTCATGTACACTGACAGTATGATACGGGTATTCAGTGGAGTTAGTGGCATCTGTCTATACAAGGCATGTGTATAAGGCATGGTATTCTCTTTGTGGGGTACATTTACAGACTCTAAAGTTGTTGCAGGTGTCCAGTGGGGAACATGGCAAAAGGGCCACTGTACACATTGATTGGGCTACTGAGGGGATGGAACAGGGTGCCATGTCCTTTTGCTTGCTGAATAACGCACACTCAGTCAGGAGGTGGAACACACCAAAGTACTTTCTGATGTCAGTGGCACTGTTGTGGACAACAGGCATGTAGTCCATTGCAATCACACCGTGGGTACTATCTGTGAGGCAATATGCAGGGGAACTACTAGTTTAGTGGTTATTGCCTAGCCAAGTGTGTTTGTGTATGATACGTGGGTGGAGAGTGGTCTCTGAGTAATAGAAGGGTTGGCTACATTGTTCAGTAATCCATACTGTCACATTTTGGGCTGTGGATTGTCTACACCAACAGTGTTTAAGAACTGTTGGCCTTGTACTGTAGACATTGTGACATATACTAGGTCCTCAACATAATAATTTAGCAAAACCCACCCCCCAATGGATCCTGTTATTATACAATAACACCCCCCACACAGAATACTGATGACACACATACTTGCCAGTACTGAGTTTCAAACCTCTACCTAGCTATGTATTACTATTACAATATTCCACATTTATCGCACGTGCCACAGAGCTTGTAGGCTGGCGATTGTTCCAAGGTTCTTCTAATGTGAGGAAAATCACCAGCCCTTGTAAATATTAGCATTGGAAGATGTAGTGGGTGAGAGATTCCAAAAAATATTTTACCCTACACACACATTTTCATTTGCCCGGGGTGACGTTCAAACTTCTAACTAACTTTTTGGACCATTATGGTTACACATTTACGACATGCACCACTGACCTTACAGGGTTTAAGGTTGCCAACAGGTACATCTAAGGCGGCTGATATCTGCAGGACTGCTAAAGTCAGGCACTGAGATGTGTGCTGGGTGTAAATGGGGCCAACATCATTGAGGTAAAGACATATACATGTACACATACAAACACTTGCCAGGGGTGAGATTCAAATCCATACCTATGTAGCTATTGCTACTACATTGTTTCACGATTATCACATGCACCATGGAGCTTACATGGTGGAGATCTCTGCAAAGGTATCTTTGAAGGTGAGTGACATCAGCAGCAGTGCTAAAGGAGGGGTAAGGGAAGTGTTGCAAGTGTGAATGACCACAAAATTAGGTCTCTACAAGGATACACACACTCTCTCACACCAACGCTCACCTTTATACAGCTGCCAGAATCAGTTTTGGAACTCCTATATAGTATTGCACAGTTAGCGGAAGCCCCACTGAGGTTACATGTTGCAGAGCTGTCCAAAGGTATCTTTGAAGCTGAGTCACATCAGCAGCAGTGCTAAAGGAGGGGTAAGGCAAGTGTTGTAAGTGTGAATAACCATAAAATCAGGTTTCTACAAGAAAACACACTCTCTTATACAAACACTTGCATTTACACAGTTACCAGGACCAGGATTGGAACTCCTACCTAACTAGTTTGTTACACTATAGTATTACACAGTTATCACAAGCAACATGGATGTTATATAGTAGAAAGCTGTCCAAATGTATCTTGAAGGTGAATGACATCAGCAGCAGTGCTGCAGATGTGATAGAGCAGATTTAGTGAGTGTGAATGGCCTTAACTGCATTCAACTAGAAACACACACACTGACACACAACTTTACATTTGACAGTACTGAGATTACAACTGCTACATGGATACCTATTTGTACTGTAGTGTTACACAGTTATCACAAGCACCACTGACACTATAGGGCTGAGGGCTAATCAAAGGTATTTCTACAGTGAATGACATCAACACATCATGTGATATAGACCAATGGGATGTGTAGTGGGTGGGACAGGCCTCATAATGGGCTTCTCTCTGTCACTGTCTGTCTTTCTCTTCCCCAGATCTGTGTGCGTGTGTATGTTTGACATATTTTATTATGTTGGCCTTAGATATGTGTGTGTATTCCTATCCAATGTGTGTGTCTGAAGTATCAATGGTGTACAATTTGGTGTGTTTGCACAGACAGCTGCAAATAACCCCACTGTGTTATGAGACATGGGGTTAATTTCTCTAAGTGTAGGAACATGCCCAGTATGACCTTCTATACTGAGTGTGTGCATCCATTCCAGGGAGGGTAGGACTCCAGTTCAGGGTTTCGTGTGCTACAGCTACACCTAGTAAACTATTTCTGCAGGATATCTGCAGATAGGTTACCAATATGGAGACACAATGGGCTTAACATATAGAGGATACTGTAACTATTGCTGTCTGTGCTGCTTGTGTGACATGTTTGGTTGTAGCATAGATATTATGACAAATGTACTGTTTTACACTATGATGTGTCATGTCATCAAATACTGACAGTTATCATTCTTTGACCACAGTTATTTACCGGGAAATACGAGATGAATGAAAGTGAGACCAATATTCTGAGGCATATAGACTATACATTCTGGCACACACCTGCCATTGTGGAGGGGTAGCTACAGACAATAGACTGCTGGTTCTGTGTATATGCTGCAGCACCTTGTTAGTATGTTGTCTGGGGTCCCCCTACTTGTGCTTTTCTCAACTTCACAGAATGGCCATATCCTGCTGTGGCCATACCTCTCAGCTGTACAGATACACCCAGGTTATCTAGAGGCAGGACTCATATATCATATGACATTTTACCTTCACATTGTGGTTTGCAAGCAGTTTTGTGGCTATTCATTCATGAGTTTGCAGTCATGAGTAGTATGGGTGGACATTACAGTTTCAGACTTCACACACACTCCATGACATCCATGCTTTTACACCCAGCCTCTGTTATTCTCTCCTCCACCTAACATTATGCAAGCAATATCTCAGAGGTATCCCTATAGTTAGGCCTTTATCCAAGTAGTATTTATGACCTAATCCACAGTCCTTTCAGTAGGACATGGGGATGCATGCCACTGGCATTTGTCAACATGGCCTTGCATTTGTTTCCTGTTTACTGTTAGGTTGTTAGTTGGGACCCCCTGACGTTCCATATATTGGCAATATGGGTGAGGCATGGGCCTTTGCCAGAGGAATGTAGGCCATGTGAGAGTGCTGCAGGCCATCTGTTACTGCATTTCTACATGGGATTGTGGGAAGGGGGGGTGCACACCTGCAGATCTTAACATTTGAAATGACTGTAATGGTATTTTGGTTACTCTGTTGGCTTCCATTTCATATTGTATTGTGACCTGTCATGCAGACAGGAGGCATATCAGTAGAGCACACATGTTAGATCTGAATAGCATATATTTCAGTTTCTGACTTCTTACCCTTCAGAACTAGAATGCAACTGCCAGACCTGTTGTAGTATGTCTGCGTAGGTCTGGTGGGGGGCTGCTCACCATTGCCATCATTTGGGGGGCCTTAGCCCAGCCTTTCATCATGGTTAAATACACCTGTCCTGTTGGGTGAGGCTGGTGGTGGATGTTTGACCATCATTGACATCCATGTGTGTGACCTATTGACACCCACAGTTCTTTGGCATCACATGTACTGCAGTGGAGGTTGTCACCTTGTGTAGTGCTGACTAGTATGTTGACACCAGTATTTGTTATGAATTTCCTGCTGTCCCATATAGCTGTCTGCTGCTATCCCATTCAGCCTCCCAGTTCCCTTGCATGCTTGCATCCATATCATACATACAAGTATGAGAACATACTACTCCATTCAGTAATTGCTAAGAAGAGTGACTTATCTTGTTGCTGGGCCAGTATTGAGGACAGTGCTGGAAGGCTGACTATGTTGGATGCACAAAATACACTCCCTGTGCATGGTAAAGCTCAGGTACTGTCATGTTTTGCATCCCTTTTACTGCCTGTATGAGTCGGAGAGAGGTATCAGTCCCTAGGTCCCTACAGTGTCATTGTGTGTGCTATGCATTGCCTCTTTGCCAAAGCCTGGGCATACTGTGCATGCCTCCTTCTGGCTACAGGGGCAGGCTCAGGATGTTCCTCCTCAGAGTCCCTCTGTGCCTGTGCTGGCCTTGGCAATGGTGGGGGGCTGCATGGCCCTGCCCCGTGCTGTTCCTGCTGAAGCTGTTTCCACAGCATCATATTGTGTAGCATGGCACATACTATGAACATTTGTGTACATGTAGCTGGAGTGTACTGCAAGGCTCCATCGATATGTCAAGGGAGCAGAACTGTGACTTGTGCATCCCAAGCACACGCTCTACAATGATGCTGGTTTGTGCATGTGCCTCATTATGCTGTTCTTGTTCAGGTATGTGTGCATTTGTGATGGGTGTCATCAGTTATGGTTCCGGTGCATAGCCAGCATCCCCCACTAGATGGCCATATGGTATGTCTCCCTGGCAAATGCCAGATACAGCTGTGAGCAATGCCAGATTTGGGAGTTATGATAACTTCCAAGGCTGTCATCGCACACATTTATGATAATGCCCCGGGCATCGCACATGACCTGGCAGTTGATGGAGGGGAAGCCCTTGCGGTTTATGTAGACCCTGCCCCGCTCACTGGGTGGTGCTTTGATGTGGATGTGCATGCAGTCTATAGCACCAACTACCTCAGAGTATTCTGCTATATGGTGGAAGAGACGCATATGTGTGGTCAGCACCTCACAAGCAGTGGGAAAATATATGTATTCATTGGCATGTTGTGTCATGGCATTCAGGAACTGGTGGAGTACCCTGGATGCTGATGCCTGTGAGACCCCCATGATATCTCCAGTTGGTCTTTGGAAGGTACCTGTGGCTAGTATTCTTAAGCCTAGACATACCTTGGGATCCACTCGGATGGGTTCCCCTCTATTAGTTCTTTGTGTAAGGTGTGGCCGGCACAGCTCAATGATTTGCTATAGAATTACCCTGTCCACCCTATAGCACTCTACTATCGCCAGCTCATGTAGGCCCTGGTAGGTTACCCTGCATCTGTACACTCTTCAACTCCTCCTCACTGTGGGTCAGTTGTCAGCATTCTCCTCCTCACCACCCTCAGTCTCTAGCACATATTGATGGAGTAAAGCAGCAGCACCCTCTAACATTTGTAGTTAGTTTTGCCATTTAAAAATCCCCCATCTCTGTACACTGGTGGTGTAGGGTTTGTGGGAACAAACAGTCTGTCGGGTGTTTGCATAGTTTATAGTAGTGTGCTGGGCTGCTGCATGCGTATTTGGCTGTTTCTGATACATTCCACCTGCCAGCTATGCTAGTGCTCCTGGATTGCCTTCCTACTGCTGTTTCCCCTTCCCAGTTCCTCTGTATTCAAGCCCTGAGGCATGCCTTTCATACCCAGTGCTCAAATGTAAACTGTGCTGCCATTTCCTCTTTTTTTTTTTTGCTTTGTTATTTTGTTTAAAACCTGATGCATGGTGCACACACCTGTTTAGGCTATGTACACACTGTTTAGGCACATCTGACACACCCCCTTCATTAGTTGTGCTTAGTTAAGGGCAAACAGGGTCCACAGAGCTCCAATGAGCTTACATCAAGCATGACACACCCTGTTATGAAATCATTCAGCTCTTATACTTGCACTATTGTACTGCTGCACCTACACGGTTAGGTACAAGCTGACACTTTCAGGAAATCTGTGATTCAGTATAACTCCCTCATTTGCATACCCCAGTGTGTAAGTCCTTAGTTACTGCACTTAGATGGACCCTTTCCCCTTGACAAATAGTGCTCCCTTGTTTATATTCTGCATGCCATTGACTATAATGGAAAAATGCAGAATTATCTTAAAATTGACTTTTCTCATTTTTTTTTATTTTCGGCACAATCCCATTGGGGCACCAATGCCCTAAGCTTAAACGGCTGTGATCGGGCAAAAAAAAAAGTTTAATTTTTAAAAAAAAATAAACATTTATTAATGCTAATGGCCTTATATTTGGCCATTGGCATGTGTGTTTGACTGTAATACATGCCTTCCATGAGCTGTCCTGCCTCCGTTTGCTCAGATGCAGAAATGTATTCAGTTATTAACTGAATACATTTCTGCTCTGACACTGTTCCTGCACAGAGTCTGGCCAGCTTTGTGGATTACAAAATCACCTCATTTGCATGGTTATTACTAGCAAATGAGGGGATTTGCATCCTGCATGGCTTTCCATGCATGAACAGTATGGGGCCGCTCGTGCACATGAAAACATCACTTTCCTGGATCACTTTTTCCATGCAGGAACTCCTCTGCTGTTCCTGTGCGGAAATTGGCCATTCATGAATCCCAGGGATTGTCTAGAGTACATAACTTAATAGAGTAAATGAATAAATTGAATTAACTAAAAAGGGTACCTACATAAAAAGCAGAAGTTCATTTTGCAACCAAATCTTTATAAATAACATATAAAATACTTACATAAACCTACATGCACTTTTTAAAACACATAATATTGCATATTAAGCACAATAATTTATGTAAAACCTTTTTGTGTAGTGTAAAAAGATAGCAAGTAAAATATGAATATATATGTATAACTCGATTGATTGGTGTTTGCTATTAAATCAAAACATTTATATTGCACATTAGACTTGTAAAACTTGTCATAACTTACTGGCTCTTTGTTTTAACACTGGAACTAAAGAAGTAGATTCATTGATACCTAAAGAATGTGTTGAATCTAATCAAACCTGCCATGTCAATTTTCTTAGTTTGATATAGTCCTTCTATTGCCCCCCACCCGGGATTATGCTTAATTTTTTTCTAAGATAGTAAACAAAAAATGTTTGAAACCAGAGCATACCACTGAGTGCTTATATAGAGTGTTGTTTGATTACATCTCAAAATGTTATAGGTTTGCTCATATATACGTTTTCTTAATTGTCTTTCCTTTTTTCAATATAGGATGCTCCACAGGTGGAGCAAATTGCAAGGTATATTATACCTTTTGTTAGACAATTTAAATATTGGGCAAAGATAACTGATTTCAAATTGTTGTTTAGTTGAACGTCCTGACATTCTAAGATGTATTTGCATTGTGTACAACTCCCACAATATCTTGTTCCTTTTCTTCTTTTTATTTATGTATGGGAGCTCTTCATCTCTACAATATGTTTAATATTACTAGCTCATTTGTAGATAAATGTAGGTCTTGGTCGAACTATATTTTTAACTTGTCACTATATCGCTCATAACATAGGAACCCTTGTTATATTATAAAGTAAAAACCCTAGAGTAGTTAGTTGGTTTCTCTTCTGCTCAAATTTATGGCGTAAGCAGTCAATGCCATTCAAATGATTGTTCATCATTTAAGTTGACGTTAGCAGTCCTTAGCCCATTGAGACCTATGCTTAATAAAGGACAGCATTTTTCCCCACCCCTTAAAGATCTCATCACTAATAGAGCTAATCATGGAGACAAGGTAATGGCTTTCAGAAAACATATTTTATAGTTTTACCCTCTCCATGTCAAATAATATTCTTTAGGAGACCATATGTGTCAGTCTAATGAAATGGCCCTTTACCAAGTTTATGGGTATAAAGGTGGGCACTATTGCAGTGCAACTGTTAGAAAAGGTGGATTTCATGAAGATACTGAATGAAAATCCTGTAGCACGTTTTATAATAGTAGTGTCCAAATAGTTAATTTTGTTAAACTCAGTTTGGTGGGTGAACCTTAAAAGGGGTGTCTTCTGGTGGATATAACTAATAAACTCAGGGATAGCTGCAAATTTTTCTGAAAACAAAATAAATGTGTCATCAAGGAATATTAAATAGAGTTTTATGTGTTTTTGTTATTCAGATGAAAAAAACAAAATGCTTTTTTCCATGACAGCATCACCAGATTGACAAAAATTGGGGCACATGTGACCCCCATTGCTACACCTTTTGTCTGTTTATAGATCTTCACTTCAAATCAGGTATAACTATTCTCCAAGACAATTTCCATACTTTCAAGAAGTAGCCTAGTTTGCTCTATAGTCAAAAAAAGATTCTAATCCTGTATCCTGAAGGATAAAAATAAGAAATCTAGTTCAAAAACAATATCTTTATCTTAACAGTCAGGTGTTAGCCTCTCCAAGAAGTCCTTTGACTTTTAAATCATATGTGTTTTTAAGTCCTGCATAGGCTTCAAAATCCTATCCACTAGTACTGCAAAAAGGCTGGTTTTTGAACCAGCTGCTGAGACAATTGGCCTGAATGGAGGGTCAGTTAGGCATTTGTGTAATTTTGGGATTCCAAAAATGGCAGGTGTAGTAGGATTAGTTTTTTTAAGAAATTGCATGTGTCAATGTCTATGCCATTCTGCATAAGACTATCTTCAAAAAATTGGACAATTTTTGAATATGAAAATTTGACCTCATTTATTAAGCCAGATATATAGAACCCTGTTTCATTCAAAATTTTTATTACTTATCCTGAGTAAGTTAAATTGTCAAATAGGGCCATCACCCCCACCTATATTAGACTTCATTATCCTGATAGAGTGATTCTTTTTGATCTTTTCTGTCAGTCTGTATTCATCCTTATTTATGTTGTATTTTCTTGGTTTCATTTTACCAGTGGCATATTGCTGGTAGATGTCAGATTCACAGGTGTTAGAAAAAACCTGAACGACTGGGGTTGGGCATAGGCATGGCCAAACTTTTCTTCCTTAACCTGTCATTGTTCCCATGAGACTCACATGTACTGTCACTGAACTGAATGGAGAATCAGCCAGGTTGTATCTTGGGGTGGACATAAATGTAAATCCCTTCTTGAACAGTGAGAAATATTCATCCGTAACTGTTAAACTTCTATAATTGTATATGGTAAATTATTATGCTTAGTAATCTGTGGATGATGACCTAAGTCAATTGTCATATCTGCCTCAAGTGACCCTTGTTGGTGGATCTCTCCCTCCTCGTCCAAATCCCTTTCTGATAACCTCCCCTCTTTAGGTTTGAGTAACTTATGGTGTGCTCTTGATGGGGATGTATTTTGCTGGCAAGTCTCTCAGATCTGCATAGGGAGGGAAATTCTAAAGGGTCAGCTGTATGTAACCCCCATTATTTTGATCAACACCTATAAATGCTTCTTCCCTGGTAATGTGTTGAGGCAAAATACTTGTCCATGTGTATTGTGGTCCATCTCATTCAATTCTTGTAAGGGATTAACATTATATTTACTAGTAATAATAGGAAAAACTTCACCCTTCTCATATTGCTGCTTGTCCCTAGCCAGTTGCTTGTTTTTGCTAACTTTAATTTTATTTACATATGAAGCAACTCTTAAAAACATATTTTCATAATCAGCAGTCTAGTCAAGAAACAATAAATCGTTTTTAATCTTATTATGCAACTCATCTATTTCAATAAGCAAATTATTAATGATTTCTTTGTTATTCTGTATTAAAAGCATAATTAGTTCAAATCATTGTTTGTTAAACAGTTTAATGAGATCAGTGTGAACTTTTGTGCCCTGAATTACCCCATTACGAAACTTATAGTATTGTAAACCTTGGGGTACCCTACAGACATGTGTGCATTCATTTAAATACAGATTGTCTAATTGTAAACTCCTCACTTAAAACAGTTTTTTTTCCAGTGCTTGGATCCACTCATATTAAGTTATTCTCTCCCTCATCATTACTAAGTTCATGGTGATATTCTGTCATCAGGGAGAAAGAAGGCTTTGTTTAACTATTCAGTAAAACTGGATGTGTTAGTTGAGTTTAATTGGTCTTTATTTAACACTCCTTCTTGATTATTATGATTAGATATAGTATGAGGTGTCTAAAAGGCTGGGAAAATATTGCCCTTTATTTGGTATAGGTGTCAATGGGCTGGGGATTGTTAACGTCAACTTAAATGATGAACCATCTTCTAGCACTTTGAATGGTATTGACTACTTACACCATGAATTTGAACAGGAAGAGAAACCAACTAACTAGTCTAAGGCTTTGACTTTACAATATAATAAAGGTTCCTATATTATGACAGTTATAGTGAATGAATACTGGTGGCTTTGCCCAAAATGGAAATTGTCTAACAAAAGGTATAATATACCTACCAATTTGTTCAACTGTGGTGGATTTTTTGTTGGAAAAATGGAGCGGCAACTGAGAAAACTTTATATCAGCACACCTATGACATTTTAATATATAATTAAAGGAATGCTCTATACAAGCACTCAATGGTATGCACTGCTTTCAAACATTGTTTTGTTTACTGTCTTAGAAAAAAATTAAGCATAATCTCAGGAGGGTCCAAAAAGGACTACTTCAAACTAAGAGAATTGACATGGCAGCTTAGGTTAAATTCAACACATTCTCTGGGTATAAACAAATCTATTTCTTTCTTTCCAGAGTTAAAACAAAGAGCCAATAAATTATGATTTGTTTCACCAGTCCAATGTGCAATACAAATGTTTTGATTTACTAGCAAACCCCAATTGATCCAGTTATGCACATATATTCATATGGGTCCACTTTGTAATTTTGAAATACTGAAATCTTGAATTTCAGAATTTTGAACTAACAAACCCAAATACTCACATTTCCGAAACCAGCAGAAGCGTGAAATTCAAAATATCGAAGTACGAATATTTTGAATTTCTGCTTCCAGTGGTACAGAATGTGGATGTTTGGGTTTAATTTTAGTAAGTTTGTGTGTGTAAGTATGTTGGTTAGGGGTTTAGTGTGTGTAAGTGTGTGTTTCAGGGACTGTAAGATGTGTGTGTGTGTGTGTGCGTGCGTGCGTGCGTGCGTGTGTGTGTGTGTGTGTGTGTGTGTGTGTGTGTGTGTGTGTGTGTGTGTGTGAGTTTTGTTTGTGTTACTGTTTGTATGATCTCAAAGTTAGAATATATAAGTAGGGGGGGGCTTGCCCCCATGCTTATATGTAGTTTACATTAGTGAAAAACAAGTGCCAATATCAGTGAACAAAAAAATGCAAAACAAAAAACTACTCAAAGCTGAATAGAAAACAACGTAACACTGGAATAGTGTAATTCCACTTTAATTTCCGCTTTCGTATAACAACTTCTTCAGAACCACATGATGATACAAATAAAGAACTCTATAAATAGTACAAACAATTAAACACCAATTGATTAATTATGTAAAACAGAGCCCAATTGCTAAAAGCCTTTTAAATGTGTTCTCATAACCAAACGTCGCAATGTAACACAGGAAAATTAATAAATAAAAAATAAAAACTAATAACATACATAGCAAATCAAAAACATTATTTAATATATGCCTCACGATCTTTTAAAAAAACATTTAATATTGATGGTATAATTTTTGCTAATCTAGTTATGGGGTGGTGGGAGCACACCATTCTAGATTCTTTGAGAAATTAATTTAAAATTTTTTATTATAACAGATTTATAGATGACCTGGTTTTCATATTAAATGGTGGGTTTCAAGAAATCAAACTGTTTTGTAACAAGCTGAATGAGGTTTCTGACTTACTAAAATTTGTTGTGGGAAGTTATGGAAAAAGTATTGACTTTTTAGATGTCACTTTAATATGGAATGAAACAAGTAGAAAATTTGCAAGTAGGATTTTTCGTAAAAAGACATTCAAGAATAGCTATTTACATGCCACTAGTCAGCATCCCAAGTTCATGTTAAAGAACATACCTAAACGTCAGTTCATCCAATCAAGTAGGATGACTAGTGATGACCAACTGGTGATTGATGAATTTGAAAATATAAAAAATTGAAAGGAAACACCCACCAGGGCAGTAACAACATACAAATGGAGTACGGCCACCAAAAGATGCAAACTTTTCCACAAAAAGCCACACTGTGTGGAAAACTGAGTCCAAATAATGAAAACTGAATCTTGTAGTTGAACTAGAACAAACAATTTATTCCAAAGTGAAACGACTAAGCACTTTCGCCAGCAATCTGGCTTCATCAGAGTCGTTTAAACTACATTACAATAAACCGTATATACTCTCAACTCAAAGCTCATTGGGTCAATCCAAGTAGCACACGCCCATAACACATCCTTTTCTAAAAAACTTGGTAGTTGACATAACAACTATATACAAAATACTTTATACACATAAATAACAGGAGTCATCATCAATGGTGATATTGTATCCATAAGATTCTAAATTGATATTGTAAAATTTCACAATAAAAACATTCTGTGTATACATGAATCGTAGTACATAAAGCATAATATAAATCCCCCCCCACACACACACACACTCAACCAGCTAAATAAGACACTAATATCATAATACCAACACACCATATAAATTGATATTTTGTATTGTTAATTATTGCACACACACCATAGGTCCCTACTACCTGTGTTTTTCTGTCTCTATACTAAAAGGGACCTTAACTTTAAAATGGGTTTAATTGAAATGTAATCATTTATACCCAGGGGCTTGCAAGCATCTAATCTTAATTGCCATACTGTTTCTAAGGCCCCCACTCTGTTGGGTATATCACCCCCCTCGCCAAGATCTAAAACACGTCCAATAATAAAAAACATAAATTTTTTAAAACCAACACATTTGTTGCTGTGTAAATAAAGTGCATTGTGCTTATCTCTCTTCCTTATAGATCTGATGTGTTCTGCGATTCTATCCTGCAACCTCCTAATGGATTTCCCCACATAGAATACCTCACACGTCACACATGTTGCTAGGTAGACAATGTTCTTTGTACAACAATTGCACTGCCCGGGACAAGCGATGGTGTACTTGTAACTTGGTACACATACATAACTACCCTCATTAATGTACCTACACCATCTGCAAAACCCACATTTTTTCATAATGGATTTGTATTCATTTTTGTTATTTCTCTCTAGGATACCTTTCATATTCTCACCCCTACTGAACACAAAAACGGGTTCTGAACCCAATGTTTTTTTAAGATCCTCACTTAAAACATACTTCCTAATATTTTTTATTATATCAACTATCTCTGTGGATTTAGGGTTAAATTTAACTATCATCTTTAAATCAGACACCTTGGGTATAACGCCAGTCTCATTTTCCACCATGTGTCCTAACCCAGAACATAAAACAGGTGCATAACGTTCTTTTCTTCCCCTCAAGACCTCCCTTCTTATACTTAGAAGGAGCTTCAATGGATAACCACGATCCAAAACATACCTATTAATTTAAAAGCTCGCTTCTAAATTGTGTATCATTACTGACCAGCCTAGAGGTTCTCACCATTTGCCCCTTAACAATTCCTTTACGTTGGTGGAACGGGTGACAACTGGAGAAGTGTAATAGTGAGTTCGAATAATTTTCTTTTCTGTAAATATTACTTTCAAACCCACTATCTGTCCTACTAATAGTAATGTCCAAGTAGTTGATTTTGTTTTTATCCCAATGAAATGTAAATTTCAAAAATTCTGTTGTGTTACTCAGAAATTCAACAAAGTCAACCACTGTTTTCTCATCTCCTTCCCAAAAAATCAAAATGTCATCCAAAAACCTACTATACATCAGTATGTTTTCTTTAAACCTTTCTGATGCAAAAATGTGTTCTCTTTCCCATGTAAGTAAAACTGCATTGGCAAAAGCTGGCGCACATTTTGCACCCATCGCAACACCTGATCTTTGTTGAAATGAATCCCCCTCAAAGTTCATGAAATTGTTCTTAAGCACTAATTCCATCAAATCACAAACAAAATTGGCCTTGGTCCCTTCCAACAACCCATCCTTTGTAATTGCTTCCAAAAACATCTCCAAACCAACTTTGTGAGGAATAACGGAAAATAAGTTCACTACATCAATGGTCAGAAACCCGAAGTCCCTGTTTCCTCTCTCAAAACTTTTAATTCTATCAAGGCAATGCCAAGAATCTCTAATAATATGCGGTGCATGATTAATAATAGGCTTCACCACCGTATCAACATAAGCAGCTAGGGTTTCAGTTTTAGACCCCTTAGCTGATACAATGGGCCTAAATTGTATATTGTCGGCCCCTTTATGTACCTTTGGTATTCCAAACAATGTAGGTATTCTTGGAAAAACCACAACCAAAAAATCATACTCCAATTCATTGATGTTTCCTTGAAAAAGGGCATCATGTAAAAATAAATCAATTTTGTAGTATGCCCTATTGATCTCACCCTTTGAAACCAAATCATATGTGTCATCACCATTCAAAATCGCAGACATTTCAGAGATATAGTCAGTGTTTGTCATGACAACCATACCCCCCCCCCTTGTCAGGTTTCATAAATCTGTATTTTCCAGATTTCTTGAGGGAGTCTAACAAATCTCTCTCTACACGTGTCAGGTTGTCATTAAACAAAAATACGTTATCCAAACTTTTTCGTATTTGTGTTTCAACCATTTTTTCAAATACCATAATTTCAGAATTACAAGGTGGTATGAATGCACTTTTCCTTTTAAATACAGTCGTTCTATCCACAGCAACACTATTCCCTAGAGAGAGATTTGTTAGACTCCCTCAAGAAATCTGGAAAATACAGATTTATGAAACCTGACAAGGGGGGGGGTATGGTTGTCATGACAAACACTGACTATATCTCTGAAATGTCTGCGATTTTGAATGGTGATGACACATATGATTTGGTTTCAAAGGGTGAGATCAATAGGGCATACTACAAAATTGATTTATTTTTACATGATGCCCTTTTTCAAGGAAACATCAATGAATTGGAGTATGATTTTTTGGTTGTGGTTTTTCCAAGAATACCTACATTGTTTGGAATACCAAAGGTGCATAAAGGGGCCGACAATATACAATTTAGGCCCATTGTATCAGCTAAGGGGTCTAAAACTGAAACCCTAGCTGCTTATGTTGATACGGTGGTGAAGCCTATTATTAATCATGCACCGCATATTAATAGAGATTCTTGGCATTGCCTTGATAGAATTAAAAATTTTGAGAGAGGAAACAGGGACTTCGGGTTTCTGACCATTGATGTAGTGAACTTATTTTCCGTTATTCCTCACAAAGTTGGTTTGGAGATGTTTTTGGAAGCAATTACAAAGGATGGGTTGTTGGAAGGGACCAAGGCCAATTTTGTTTGTGATTTGATGGAATTAGTGCTTAAGAACAATTTCATGAACTTTGAGGGGGATTCATTTCAACAAAGATCAGGTGTTGCGATGGGTGCAAAATGTGCCAGCTTTGCCAATGCAGTTTTACTTACATGGGAAAGAGAACACATTTTGCATCAGAAAGGTTTAAAGAAAACATACTGATGTATAGTAGGTTTTGGATGACATTTTGATTTTTGGGAAGGAGATGAGAAAACAGTGGTTGACTTTGTTGAATTTCTGAGTAACACAACAGAATTTTTGAAATTTACATTTCATTGGGATAAAAACAAAATCAACTACTTGGACATTACTATTAGTAGGACAGATAGTGGGTTTGAAAGTAATATTTACAGAAAAGAAAATTATTCGAACTCACTATTACACTTCTCCAGTTGTCACCCGCTCCACCAACGAAGGAATTGTTAAGGGGCAAATGGTGAGAACCTCTAGGCTGGTCAGTAATGATACACAATTTAGAAGAGAGCTTTTTAAATTAATAGGTATGTTTTTGGATCGTGGTTATCCATTGAAGCTCCTTCTAAGTATAAGAAGGGAGGTCTTGAGGGGAAGAAAAGAACGTTATGCACCTGTTTTATGTTCTGGGTTAGGACACATGGTGGAAAATGAGACTGGCGTTATACCCAAGGTGTCTGATTTAAAGATGATAGTTAAATTTAACCCTAAATCCACAGAGATAGTTGATATAATAAAAAATATTTGGAAGTATGTTTTAAGTGAGGATCTTAAAAAAACATTGGGTTCAGAACCCGTTTTTGTGTTCAGTAGGGGTGAGAATATGAAAGGTATCCTAGAGAGAAATAACAAAATGAATACAAATCCATTATGAAAAATGTGGGTTTTGCAGATGGTGTAGGTACATTAATGAGGGTAGTTATGTATGTGTACCAAGTTACAAGTACACCATCGCTTGTCCCGGCAGTGCAATTGTTGTACAAAGAACATTGTCTACCTAGCAACATGTGTGACGTGTGAGGCATTCTATGTGGGGAAATCCATTAGGAGGTTGCAGGATAGAATCGCAGAACACATCAGATCTATAAGGAAGAGAGATAAGCACAATGCACTTTATTTACACAGCAACAAATGTGTTGGTTTTAAAAAATTATGTTTTTTATTATTGGACGTGTTTTAGATCTTGGCGAGGGGGGTGATATACCCAACAGAGTGGGGGCCTTAGAAACAGTATGGCAATTAAGATTAGATGCTTGCAAGCCCCCAGGTATAAATGATTACATTTCAATTAAACCCATTTTAAAGTTAAGGTCCCTTTTAGTATAGAGACAGAAAAACACAGGTAGTAGGGACCTATGGTGTGTGTGCAATAATTAACAATACAAAATATCAATTTATATGGTGTGTTGGTATTATGATATTAGTGTCTTATTTAGCTGGTTGAGTGTGTGTGTGTGTGGGGGGGGGGATTTATATTATGCTTTATGTACTATGATTCATGTATACACAGAATGTTTTTATTGTGAAATTTGACAATATCAATTTAGAATCTTATGGATACAATATCACCATTGATGATGACTCCTGTTATTTATGTGTATAAAGTATTTTGTATATAGTTGTTATGTCAACTACCAAGTTTTTTAGAAAAGGATGTGTTATGGGAGTGTGCTACTTGGATTGACCCAATGAGCTTTGAGTTGAGAGTATATATGGTTTATTGTAATGTAGTTTAAACGACTCTGATGAAGCCAGATTGCTGGCTTAAAGCTTAGTCGTTTCACTTTGGAATAAATTGTTTGTTCTAGTTCAACTACAAGATTCAGTTTTCATTATTTGGACTCAGTTTTCCACACAGTGTGGCTTTTTGTGGAAAAGTTTGCATCTTTTGGTGGCCGTACTCCATTTGTATGTTGTTACTGCCCTGGTGGGTGTTTCCTTTCAATTTTTTATTTCACAATACCATTGGTGTGGACTTTTTTGCTGAAAGCTACGTGGCGTTATGGAGGCAATTTTAAAGGAATTAGCGACAGTGGTCGACAAACTGTTAAAAGCCTATACAGTAGCTAACACTAGGAGGATTGGTCATGACGAGAGGGGTGAAGATGTTTTGGTGAGTCCAACGGAATCGCAACTGCGGTTGTTCACCTTACATTCACCGGCTGAATCTATTCCACCCGGTCAAGGGGAGGCGAGTAGTTCCTATGCGGATGTAGCAGCGTCTCAGAAGCGGAGGAACAACGGTTTGAGAGGGAGCGGAGACCAGAATAGGAGGATGCACGAGGGGAGGTTTGACATCACTTCCTGGTTCCAGGCTCCGGCGTTTGGTGAAGTTACCAGTACGAATGAGAGAAGAGCTTCACGTCCTCGTTTAAATGAGCAGATTTTAAGATACGAGAAATTATGTACAAGGTTTCGGGCGGTACAGTTGGACAGCCTTTTTTTGAAAAAATCGAAGGAGATGAACCAGGTCCCGATGGGTCTGCGAGTATGGAAGAGACCCATGGGAGTGGACGACAATTCAGTAGCATTTCACGAGCTAACAGCATTGTTTAATAAAACTGGGTTGGACATGATGGATATTATACTAAAGAACAACGAGACTAAATTAACAGAGCTACAGGAGCAGATTGAACAGCTCCACGTGAGTATCACTACTGACTTACTATTTGAACAGAATTTGGCGAATTTTAACAAAACATTGAACAATATTAACAGTTTTGTCAACAAAAATATGGCTAAAAAGAAAAAGAAGCTTGAAAGGGATAGTGTTGACTATAAAAATAAAAGGGCCTATCCCCCTGGTGCACGAAGAAATGACTGTAATACTAACACACATGAGAGTAATGTTGTTAATGAAGGTGTAAGTTACAGTGATGAAAGGGGGGATAATGAAGTTTTTTTAGAAATGGAAAATGGCCCTCGGAGGTCGGAGAGGCTTCAGAACAGGGGTTTGTCGGGAAGAGAAGCCCAGCAAGAGTTTTACAGGGGAGGGAGATCGAACAGGAGGGGGAGATATTGACGAATGATGTAACAAGTGATTTAGAAAATGGTGATAAGATATGTATGGTAGATAATGACAATATTATGAATAGTATTGTGTCAACTGAATTGAGTTTATTCGAAGTACAATGTGACGATGGTGAAACTTATAGGGAAGGTATTAACAACACCAGCACCTGTAGTTTTGAGGGGAGTGATTTTTTACCACTAGTGAGGAATGGAGTGGTACAAGAAGAGGGTATGGGTAGTGAAATAGTGTGTTTGGATGGATTAAAGTTGAATTGTCCCTCAGAGAGATGGAATGACATGGTAGTGTTTCAAGGTATTAGACACCAGTTGATCAAGAAAAGTGGATATTGTATTTACAACTACACTGACATTGTGATAGGTGAAACACACTTTGATTTATTTAGTAAGGGTGTAAGTTTTATACCAATGTTTAGAGTTGACACAGCGCAGATTTTACACGATTTTAAAATGTTTATTAGGCAAATGAATTTGAAAATGTTTTTTGCAGCAATTGGAGAAGTGGCAACCAGTGGGAATAGTGTTGCTGTGGATAGAACGACTGTATTTAAAAGGAAAAGTGCATTCATACCACCTTGTAATTCTGAAATTATGGTATTTGAAAAAATGGTTGAAACACAAATACGAAAAAGTTTGGATAACGTATTTTTGTTTAATGACAACCTGACACGTGTAGAGAGAGATTTGTTAGACTCCCTCAAGAAATCTGGAAAATACAGATTTATGAAACCTGACAAGGGGGGGGTATGGTTGTCATGACAAACACTGACTATATCTCTGAAATGTCTGCGATTTTGAATGGTGATGACACATATGATTTGGTTTCAAAGGGTGAGATCAATAGGGCATACTACAAAATTGATTTATTTTTACATGATGCCCTTTTTCAAGGAAACATCAATGAATTGGAGTATGATTTTTTGGTTGTGGTTTTTCCAAGAATACCTACATTGTTTGGAATACCAAAGGTGCATAAAGAGGCCGACAATATACAATTTAGGCCCATTGTATCAGCTAAGGGGTCTAAAACTGAAACCCTAGCTGCTTATGTTGATACGGTGGTGAAGCCTATTATTAATCATGCACCGCATATTATTAGAGATTCTTGGCATTGCCTTGATAGAATTAAAAATTTTGAGAGAGGAAACAGGGACTTCGGGTTTCTGACCATTGATGTAGTGAACTTATTTTCCGTTATTCCTCACAAAGTTGGTTTGGAGATGTTTTTGGAAGCAATTACAAAGGATGGGTTATTGGAAGGGACCAAGGCCAATTTTGTTTGTGATTTGATGGAATTAGTGCTTAAGAACAATTTCATGAACTTTGAGGGGGATTCATTTCAACAAAGATCAGGTGTTGCGATGGGTGCAAAATGTGCGCCAGCTTTTGCCAATGCAGTTTTACTTACATGGGAAAGAGAACACATTTTTGCATCAGAAAGGTTTAAAGAAAACATACTGATGTATAGTAGGTTTTTGGATGACATTTTGATTTTTTGGGAAGGAGATGAGAAAACAGTGGTTGACTTTGTTGAATTTCTGAGTAACACAACAGAATTTTTGAAATTTACATTTCATTGGGATAAAAACAAAATCAACTACTTGGACATTACTATTAGTAGGACAGATAGTGGGTTTGAAAGTAATATTTACAGAAAAGAAAATTATTCGAACTCACTATTACACTTCTCCAGTTGTCACCCGTTCCACCAACGTAAAGGAATTGTTAAGGGGCAAATGGTGAGAACCTCTAGGCTGGTCAGTAATGATACACAATTTAGAAGGGAGCTTTTTAAATTAATAGGTATGTTTTTGGATCATGGTTATCCATTGAAGCTCCTTCTAAGTATAAGAAGGGAGGTCTTGAGGGGAAGAAAAGAACGTTATGCACCTGTTTTATGTTCTGGGTTAGGACACATGGTGGAAAATGAGACTGGCGTTATACCCAAGGTGTCTGATTTAAAGATGATAGTTAAATTTAACCCTAAATCCACAGAGATAGTTGATATAATAAAAAATATTTGGAAGTATGTTTTAAGTGAGGATCTTAAAAAAACATTGGGTTCAGAACCCGTTTTTGTGTTCAGTAGGGGTGAGAATATGAAAGGTATCTTAGAGAGAAATAACAAAAATGAATACAAATCCATTATGAAAAAATGTGGGTTTTGCAGATGGTGTAGGTACATTAATGAGGGTAGTTATGTATGTGTACCAAGTTACAAGTACACCATCGCTTGTCCCGGGCAGTGCAATTGTTGTACAAAGAACATTGTCTACCTAGCAACATGTGTGACGTGTGAGGCATTCTATGTGGGGAAATCCATTAGGAGGTTGCAGGATAGAATCGCAGAACACATCAGATCTATAAGGAAGAGAGATAAGCACAATGCACTTTATTTACACAGCAACAAATGTGTTGGTTTTAAAAATTTATGTTTTTATTATTGGACGTGTTTTAGATCTTGGCGAGGGGTGATATACCCAACAGAGTGGGGCCTTAGAAACAGTATGGCAATTAAGATTAGATGCTTGCAAGCCCCCGGGTATAAATGATTACATTTCAATTAAACCCATTTTAAAGTTAAGGTCCCTTTTAGTATAGAGACAGAAAAACACAGGTAGTAGGGACCTATGGTGTGTGTGCAATAATTAACAATACAAAATATCAATTTATATGGTGTGTTGGTATTATGATATTAGTGTCTTATTTAGCTGGTTGAGTGTGTGTGTGTGTGTGGGGGGATTTATATTATGCTTTATGTACTACGATTCATGTATACACAGAATGTTTTTATTGTGAAATTTGACAATATCAATTTAGAATCTTATGGATACAATATCACCATTGATGATGACTCCTGTTATTTATGTGTATAAAGTATTTTGTATATAGTTGTTATGTCAACTACCAAGTTTTTTAGAAAAGGATGTGTTATGGGCGTGTGCTACTTGGATTGACCCAATGAGCGTTGAGTTGAGAGTATATATGGTTTATTGTAATGTAGTTTAAACGACTCTGATGAAGCCAGATTGCTGGCGAAAGCGCTTAGTCGTTTCACTTTGGAATAAATTGTTTGTTCTAGTTCAACTACAAGATTCAGTTTTCATTATTTGGACTCAGTTTTCCACACAGTGTGGCTTTTTGTGGAAAAGTTTGCATCTTTTGGTGGCCGTACTCCATTTGTAATTTGAAAATATTGTAGAGCTATTTCTTGAAAGGGGATACCAAGATGTGCTTTTGAGAGAACTAGCAAATAATGTTTTTGCCCAGTGGGAAATAAAATACCCTCCAATTTTGATTAAAGGATTGATGACAGAGACTAATAAGCGTGGTAACAATGATGAGTCCCCATGTTTTAGTATGTGTATGAATGTTGACAATATTAGTTTACGTAATATAATAGAAAGTAATTGGAAAGTTCTTGAAGGTAAGGTGATTTAATAGCAGCCATTGGAGGGAAACCTAAGTTTGTCTATAGAAAGGAACATCATTTTAAATGGGCATTTGAAAAAGGGAGAGGTAGTAGTATTATCACTCCCAGGTACACATATAGTAATAAATCTAGAGGCATGTATAAGTGTCTTGATTGTACTGTCTGTAGATACATTCTAGAGGGATCTTACATTCAGTTATCTCATATACCATATACACTAGGGGTTCCAGGCAACTTTTGATGTAAGACCAAAGGGGTGGTTTACATTGCAGTCTGTGACAAATGTTCAACTTTTTATATCGGGATGACCACCAGAAGCTTAAATGCTAGAATGAAGGAACATATTTATAATATAAGGAGGAAAGAAAAAAAATCAAGCATTTTACAAGCATAGCTCAGAATGTATAAGTTTTAAAAAAATTTTGTTTTCTATTTTGGAACATTGTGAACATGACATTCGTGGTGGGAATTATAAAAATCTTTTAGCCCAAAGGGAGGCTAGATGGCGAATCAAATTGCAGGCTGATCAGAAGCCTGGTTTAAATGATGCTATCAATATCAATATTAAATGTTTTTTAAAAGATTGTGAGGCATATATTAAATAATGTTTTTGATTTGCTATGTATGTTATTAGTTTTTATTTTTTATTAATTAATTTTCCTGTGTTACATTGCAAATTTTGGTTGTGAAAACACATTTAAAAGGTTTTTAGCAATTGGGCTCTGTTTTATGCAGTTTACATTAGTTTGTTTATTTGTGTGTGGGGGGGTTGTGTATGTTTATGTGTGTATTGTATGTGTAGCATGAGTACGGGATTTTGAATTTTGTGGTTATGTGTGTTCAAGTTTGTGAGTTGTGATTGGGTTTTCGGCTTTGTGGTTTTGGAATACTGAAATTCGAGATTTCAGTATCGTGAAATTAAGTATCTTTTATGTTATTTATACAGTTTTCATTACAAAACAAACCTGCTTTTTATGTAGGAACTCCTTTAAATTAATTGTCTTTTTAATGAATTCAGTTTATCCAATTACTCTGTTAATTTATGTGTATATAAGGGTGATCTAGCCAATGTTATTTTATTGTGTTTTATTTTGAAGAAATCTTTGAACGCAGATGAAAAGCAACTTGCGAATTAAAAGCTTAAAATTACTGTTCAGTGTTGATCTTGGATTTGTAGTTTACACTACTGCTTTGAGTTGGTTTTGGATTCATGGTTTGGCAGGAACTTCCTTTTGGGAGTTGCTTATCTGATTATAAGAGGAGGAATCCACTTTTTTTGTTCTTTCAGTATTAGCATTCAACTTTTCACCCTCCTATCCAAACTTGTTTATTGAATGTATGTTAATAAATGGAAAAGACAATGATAAGTTGCTTGTTAACGTTTAAAAGTTGAATGACTGTAGAAGAAGATAATTAAGAAAAGAGTGGGGAATAGGAATGGAGGACAATAGGGTGCAGTTAATGGAACAGAATACTATTCACAACATGTTTCTGGGGAATCCTGATGGTATCTTAAACTACAAGAGCTTCATTTCAAAATAAAATAATGTTATAGCTAAATGAGAAACATATTACTAAAATTTTATGATTGACTGTGTAATGTTTAAGCAATAAACCATAACTGTGTATGAATATATTAGGATCTGCCCATGGGTGGTACAGTTTGATCACAAGGTCGAAGTCTGAGTGATTAAAGAAAGACAACCGTGGGTAGATGCTGATATACCCACAAACAGGAGTAGATTCTTGCTATTATACAATTACATTATTTAAGAAAGAAATTGCTTATCTTTATTAAATAATGCCTTTTTATAAGGCCACTTCAGCCTTCTTCCACAATGTCTCCCATGTACCAATTTACTGTTCATGCGTATGGGACTTGAACTCCCATGCTTGCACAGTACATTACTACAAGAAAAGTGATCAAGAAAACAAAATCTCTGATGCTGTTTTCTTTTTTTGTTTTCCTTTTTTAACTATTTACGAGTGACAAGACCAACATATAAGGAAAATCAAGTAGAGTTCTGTTTGTTATTTTTGTTTATTTTTGCAGAAAGTAATGATTTTTTTTATATTTTGCTGTTTTCCTCAACATATGCCAGTAGAAATATGAACATTCAATGGTACTTCAGTGGCTTGACCTTTTTCTGTTGGTATATGCTTGATTTACAATGGACACACAGATTGGGCTGTCCAATCAGTGTGCTTGTTTCTGAATAGTAGTGAGCATTTATTGTATAACATTAGGTAGACTGCAAATAGACTATAGAAATGCAGTGTGATACAAAAATGGTGTAGGCCTTACGCTTTGAAATCACTAGGCCTAGCAGTGACTGCTGAAAGGCAAACTCTGTTGTTTCATTTGTAATGAGCTGAAGTCTCCTTTTATGTTAACCCACGCAAGTAATTTAAGGGTTACTGTACAGCTTTATAGATTGCCTATTACCAAATACATTACTCAATCTATTCCATTAAAAAGATAAGTAATTAAGTAGTCTGAACCAATAATAAATAATTAATTCTCCGGGTCTATATTGAATTCTCGAAAGCCGACAATGTTGAATCTGACATTGTCGGCATGAGAATAGCGAAACTGCAGAATGTTGAAGAAGCAAACAAAAATCTCCATAAGGGGAGATTTCCATTTACTTCAATGTAGTGCGGCCTTGGAGTTGGTATATTTAAGTAGCAGGGGGTGTGGGGGGTGCAGGGGGGCTTGCCCCCCCTGCCTACACCATTTAGTTTTATTGTTTTGTTTTAATTTTTTTTTTTTTGGAACGTTCGAAGTTTTAACAGTTTGATCACTAAGGGTCAACCTTTAGTGATTCGAACTGTTAAACATTTGATGTTCCATTCTCCATCTTCACAATGCATTGTTTATTCTCCATTCTGTGCCCAAGCTGCAGGTATATATAGTTCTTATTTACATTTCAGTTTTTATCTTATTTGTTTCGCTATACATGCTATACATTCAGATGTTTCAATATCATTACTGATCCATTGACAGAGTTATAATGCAGCTCTTTCAGTTTTACTCTGTCTGTTAAATAGTCATCAACCATGACAGCCCGATGAAAATTAAAAATACTAAAGTATGTGTCCACTTTACTTTCTCAAGAAATAACATGCAAATAAGTAAATATATGGTACCGTGTGATTGTTTTAAAGTATATTTGATTTTCTTTCTCCTAGAATGAACCAAGATGAAGACAGTAAAGTTTAAAGCTATTTTGACATCCTGGCATGTGCAGCAGCTAATTGGTTTTGGCAAACTGTCAGGTAAGATATTAAAACAGACCGTCCATGCATATATTCACAGAAGATGAGCAAATTGTCTTGAAATACTGTGTAACTGGTGATAAAGCAATACCACTGAAAAGTTTAATTAGAATTAATAAAACAAAGAAGTCTGATTTTCTTCCAATTATAATGACACTCCTGTCCAGCTATTTACAAGTCAAGAGTTTAGACTTTAATTTTATAATTTTGCAGATTCCATTCAAACTCACAGAAGCACTGTTTGAAATTTCCTTAAAATATAATATAACTGTATTGCTTATTTTCAGACTAAGCTTTTAAGTCCAGATATGGGATCTTTATTCTAAATAGAAAAGAGGATGAATGTGAAAAGTTTATTATAATGTGTGGCTATTTCTTAAATAATAGTTGGCAAAGGAATATGGTATTTATTTTATGATTTAAATGTTGATATGCATTGGTGCATTGGTGTGTGTTTGTGTGTGTGTGTGTGTGTGTGTGTGTGTGTGTGTGTGTGTGTGTGTGTGTGTGTGTGTGTGTACATATACACACACACACACACACACACACACACACACACACACACACATATATATATATATATATATATATATATATATATATATATCTGGGTCCTGGTCTGAACATCGAAAGTACATTTAAATGAAACTTACATGAGCAAATTCACTTTTGCGAAAGTGCATTTTATTGAATATGCACTTTCGCAAAAAAAAAAAAAAACACAGTTTGCATCTGGATTTAGTTGTATATCAACATGTACCCCAGGATTCAGAAAGCTCTGCATGGTGTGCAGGAACAGGGGAAGAGCTGATGCACGCAAAATGGCCAATGAGCGATCCAGGAATGAGCTCCCAGGAGCGCTCCTACACCATTCCTGCATGGACACCACTGCTATATGCTAATTACCCCATTTGCTGGTGAAAACCATGCAAATGACGTGAATTAGTGATCCAGGAAGCAGGCAGGCATCTGTGCAGGAATAGTGCAATCTGCAGAAATGTATTTGGTTAATAACTAAGTACATTTCTGCAAATTACAAAATGGAGGCATGACAGCACCAAAGAAAGCATGTATTCAATCTCGTAGGCATGTCAATGGCCAAATATATCGCCATTGGCATGGGAAATAGTTGCAAAATGATAAAAAATAACTTTTATTTTTTTTGGCTGATTTCAGCCATTTTAAGTGTAGGGCAGCGGTGCGCAAATGGGATCAAATTGATAATATGAAAAAATGTTGGAAATAAGCTTTTAAACCCAAATCAGCATTTTGCCATGATAGTCAATGGCATGCACAAGACAACAATACCAGGGAATAGTGGTTGCTAAGGGGGAAGGCTCAGTGTGGGTGTGGTAACTATGAATTAGCATTCTGTTTTATGCAAATGGGGGGATTGATACTTTATCACAGAATTCCTCTCAGTGTTAGCTTGCACCCAACCATGTAGGTGCAGCAACACCATGGTATAAGTAAATGACCTCATAAGGGGAAGTGGCACGCATGCAGTAAGCTTATTGGCCCATGTTTGCCCTTAGTTAAGCACAGCTAAGAAAGGGGGAGTGTCTGAGGCTGCCTAGCAGTGTTTATATTGCCTAAAGTGATGTACGCGCCACACACTGGGTTGTAAACCAAAAAAAACACAGGAAATAGCAGCTCTGTTCATATCTGTGCACTGGGTATGTGTGGCGTGCCTCAAGGCTTAAACAGGAAGGCAGTGGGAAGTGAAAACAGCTGTAGGAAGGCAATCAAGGAGAACTAGTATAGCTATTAGATGAAATGTATGAGAATCAGCCAGTTACACAGGCAGCAGCCCAGCACACTGCTATAAACTATGCAAACACCTTTCACTCTGGTTTTTCCCACAAATTCTACACCACTGGTGTACACAGAAGGGGAAATTTTACCTGACAAAACTAACAAGATGTTAGGGGCTGCTGTTGCTCTCATACATCAATATGTGGAAGAGACTGAGGGTGGTGAGGATGTGAATACTGATGACCAATCCACAGTGAGGAGGAGAAGAGTGTACAGACCCAGGGTAACTTACCAGGAGCTACATGAGCTGGAGATAGTGGAGTGCTATAGGGTGGATAGGGACATTTTACAGCAAATTGTTGAGTGGTGCCGGCCATGCCTCGCACACAGAACAAACAGAGGGGAGCCCATCCCAGTGGATACCAAGGTATGTGTAGGGTTAAGAATACTAGCCACAGGTACCTTCCAAAGGTCAACTGGAGATATCATGGGGGTTCTCACAGGCATCAGCATCCAGGGTACTCCACCAGTTCCAGGATGCCATGTCAGCACATGCCAGTGAGCACATACATTTCCTCAATACCTGTGAGTCATTGGCCATCAATATGCATCACTTCCACCAAACAGCAGAATACCCTGATGTAGTGCGTGCTATAGACTGCACGCACATACACATCAAAGCACCACCCAGTGAGCAGGGTAGGGTCTACATAAACTGCAAGGGCTTTCCCTCCATCAACTGCCAGGTCATGTGCGATGCCCAGGGCATTATCTTGAATGTGTGTGCTGGCAGCCCTGTAAGCTATCACGACTCCCACATCTGGTATATGACACAGCTGCACCAGAAATTTACCAGTGGGGACATCCTATATGGGCACCTAGTGGGGGGTGCTGGTTATACACTGGAGCCGTGGCTGATGACACCCATCAGAAATGCACACACACCCGAACAAGAACTCCATAATGAGGCACATGCACAAATCAGAATAATAATAGAGCATGTGTTTGGGATGCTCAAGTCACTGTTCCACTGCCTGAAAATATCTGGTGGAGCCTTGCAGTACTCTCCAACTACATATACACAAATGTTCAATGTATGTGCCATGCTACACAATATAATCCTGCAGAAACAGCTGCAGCAGGAACAGTACAGGGCAAGGTCACATTGCCCCCCACCATTGCCAAGGCCATCACAGGCATAGAGAGACTAGGAGGAAGAACAACCTGAGCCTGCCCATGTAGGCAGAAGGAGGCATGCCCAGTATGCCCAGGCTTTGGCAAAGAGGCAATGCATAGCACATATACTGACATGGTAGAGACCCAGGGAATTACATCTCTCTCTGACTTGCACATACAGTAACAGGGATCCCAAACATGACACTACCTGTGCTTTATCATGTATAGGGAGTGTACAATGTGCATGCGACATAGTCAGCCCTCCAGCACCATCCTCAATACTGGCACAGCCACAAGGTAAGTCACTCTTCCTATCAATTTCTGAATGGAGCAGTATGTTCTGCTAGTTGTAACTATGGTATGGATGTGAGCATGCAAGGAAACTGGGTGGCTGAATGGGATGGCAGCAGATAGTGGACACCTATATGGGCAGCATGAAATCCATAACAAATAATGGTGTCAACAAAGTAGGCAGTAGTAGACAAGGTGACAAATCCTGCTGCAGTACATGTGGTGGCCCAAATGTGTGTCCATAGGACACACACATGCATGTCAGTGAGGCTCACATACTTAACACCAGCCTAAGCCAGCAGGACAGGTGTAGATGACCATATAGAAATGCTGTTCTAAGGCCTCCAATTGATGCCAATGGTGAACAGTCCCTCTCCAGACCTACACAGACAGACTACAACAGGTCTGGCAGTTGCAAGTTAGTTCTGAAGGGTAAGAAGTCTGAAACTGAAATGTAGGTCAATAAAACCTAAGATCTATACTCTACTGATATGACTCTAGTCTGCATGATAGGTCAAAATACAAAATGAAATGGAAGCCAACAGAGTACCTGAAATACCAGTACAGTCATAGCAAATGTTTATATGTAGAAATGCAGTAACATGTATGTTTGGGTTTAATAACAGTGGAGTACAGATTAACTGAGCTGGTCCAATTTATAAGATAGATTGTTGCATGCATACAATATGCAGCAGTCTGTGAGTTAGGTTGTTCTGTGTTCAGTATTGTCTGGATGTGGTCAGCATGTAGGCATGTTGTGTCTTGGTGCCCTATGGCTAGTACTGTTAATGACAGGGCCATGTTCCAACAACTCCAGTGCCATCTACAATGTATCTCAGCAATACCTATCTCAGCAGATGTCCATCACTGTCCAGATGTCAATATCTGTCACCGTCTGAAAGATGGACATGCCATGAATGTGGGCCCAGACATACACACAGTACACAGGGGAAATACCCTAGACAGAGTATATAAAATGTAACTGTCAACTGCACACACCTTTGGAATTGTACATACAGGTTAGCAGCACATTAGTTGTATGTGTAGTATGGAATACTGATGTAGTCTGGCCAATCAGTGGCAGACCTCAAAAGGTACAGTTATGAAGTAATGAGAGAATGCCTATGTCCCAGCACAAGGCAGCATAAGGGGGAATGTCCCAGGTATATATGTGAGTCAGCTGCAAGAAGCTTCTGTATCAGACATGCTCTCAGCTCACCCCACCATCAGCCACAGGTTTATCACATGTCATATCCCTGCTGTTGGGAATGTTGCTGTATGACCCCCACTTCTGTATGGGAATACCCAAAGAATGCAGCATGCTGAAGAGGTGTCCCATGCAGGTGTGCCCCTAGCTGTAAGCAGCACCTTGTCAGCATCCAGACCAGTGGATTAATATGGACAGGAGCTATTGCTATTAACACCTCGCACACATACCCTGTCACCCCAGGGGAATCCAGTGGCTCGCAGCCTGGGAATGTAGGAGTGACAGAATGCAGTGGCCTGATACAGATGGTTTGCATCACTACTGAATGCCCTACAGTCCTCTGTCAATGGCCTGTGCCTCACCCGTACTGCTAATGTATTTTATCTCACGGGGTCCCAACTAACAACATGACACAGTCCACAGAACTCAAATGCAAGGCCATGTTGACAAATCCCAGTAGCATGCCCACCATGTCCTGCTGCATGAACTGTGGACCAACACCTAAATACAGCTGGATGAAGGGGAAACTATAGGGATACTTCTCAGATGTCACTTGCATAATGTTTGGAAGAGGATAGAATAACAGAGTGGGGGTGTAGAAACATAGACGTCATGCAGTGTGTGAAGTCTGAAACTTTGATGTGTGCCCCTACTACCTCTGCCTGCAAACCCAGTAATGGGTGGCTACAAACCTGCTTGTAAACCACAATGTGAAGGGGAACTGACCAGCTATATGAGCCCTGTCTCTGAGTAACCTGGGTGAATCAATACAGCTGAGAGGTATTGTCACAGCAGGATGTGGCCATTCTGTTACGTTGATATATGTACAACCAAGGGATCCTCAGCTACCACAGTACCAAGGTTCTGGACCATTTACACAGATCCATCAGCAAGTGTCTGCAGCTACCCTTCCAGAATGGCATGAGTGTGCAAGAATATGTAGGCTGCAGACCACAATACTGGACACAAATTCATTCATCTTGTACTTCCCAGGAAATTACTGTGAGCAAATAAGTATATCTGTCAGTATTTGATGACATAATACATCACAGTGTAAAACAGTGCATATGTCTGAATATCTCTCCTAACACCAACCATGTAACACAAACAGCACAGATATAATAGTTACAGTATCCCACTATCTGTTGCCCATTGTGATTCTATATTGTCAACCTATCTACAGATATCCTGCAGAAACAGGTTGCTAGCTGTAGGTGTAGAACACCAAATCCTGGACTGGAGTACAACCTATCTGGAATGGATTCACACACTCAACACAGAAGGTCATACTGGACATGCTCCTACACTTAGAGTAATGAAATCCATGTCTGACAACACATTGGACTATACATATCTGTCAGTCGCAGATGTCTGTGCACACACACCACATTGTACACCATTCATGCTTTGCACACACATCGGATAGGAATACTCATACATATCCAAGGCCAACACACTATAATATGTCAAAACATATACACAGAGAGATGTGGGGAAGAGAGAGACAGACAGTGACAGAAAGATTTCCATCATGAGGCCTGTCCCACCCACCACACATCCAATTGGCCAATATCACATGATGTGCTGATGTCAATCACTGTAGACATTGCTTTTGGTAGCCCTCAGCCCTATAGTGTCTGTGGTGTTTGTGATAACTGTGTAACATGATAGTACAAATCAGTATTCATCTAGCATTTGTATACCCAGTCCTGTTGAATGTAAAGTTGTGTTTGACAGAGTGTTGTGTGTGTGTTTCCAGAGGAATGGTTTATGGCCCATTCACATGCACTGCACTTCCCATTGCCCATGTTAGCACTCCTGCTGATGTCAGTCACCTTGAAATAACCCTCTGGCCAAGTCTCAGCCCTATAAGCTGCGTGGCATTTGTGATACGTGTGCAATACTGTAGTGAGTTCTAATCCCAAACAATGCAACTGTGAAACTGTGTGTGTGTGTGTGTGTGTGTGTGTGTGTGTGTGTGTGTGTGTGTGTGTGTGTGTGTGTGTGTGTGTGTGTGCATGTGTGCATGTGTGTGTGTGTGTGTGTGTGTGTGTGTGTGTGTGTGTGTGTGTGTGTGTGTGTGTGTGTGTGTGTGTGTGGAGATGAATGACTTTGAGGACATTCACAGTTACTACACCTCCCATTGCCCTACTTTAGCAAGCCTGCTGATGTCAGTCACATTGAAATAACCCTTTGGACAAGTGCTAGCCCCATAAGCTCTGTGGCACTTGCAATAACTGTATAATCCTTTAGTGTAACATACTAATTAGGTATGAGTTCTAATCCCCAAAATGGCAACTGTGAAACTGCATGCGTTTGTATGAGAGAGTGTGTGTGTGTCTTTGATAATACCTGATTTTATGGACATTCACACTTACTACTCTCCCCTTACCCCTCCTTTAGCACTGCTGCTGATGTTAGTCACCTTTAAAGATACCTTTGGAGAGTTCTCCAACATATAAGCTCCGTGGCACTTGTGATAACTGCATAATATTGTAGTGTAGCATACTAGTAGAAGTTCTAATTCTAGACATGACAACTGTAAAACTGTGTGTGTTTTTGTGAGATAGTGTGTGTGTCTTTGATGATACCTGATTTTATGGACATTCACACTTACTACTCTCCCCTTACCCCTCCTTTAGCACTGCTGCTGATGTTAGTCACCTTGAAAGATACCTGTGGAGAGCTCTCTAACATATAAGCTCCATGGTGCTTGTGAGAACTGTGTAATTGTATAGTGTATCATATTAGTTAGGTAGTAGTTCTAATCCCAGACTTGCCAACTGTGAAACTGTTTGTGTGAAAGAGTGTGTGTGTCTTTGATGATACCTGATTTTATGGACATTCACACTTACTATTCTCCCCGTACCCCTCCTTTAGCACTCCTGCCTATGTTAGTCGCCTTCAAAGATAACTGTGGAGATCTCTCCAACATGTAAACTCCATGGTGGATGCCATAAATGTGGAGCAATGTAGTAGCAGTAACTACATAAGTATGGGTTTGAATCTCATCTGTGGCAAATGTTTGTGTGTGTGTAAATACATATGTGTGTACCTCAAAGACTTTGGCCCCATTTACACCCAGTACATATCTCAGAGCCTGACTTTAGCAGTCCTGCAGATATCATCCACCTTAGAAGTACCTGTTGCCAACCCTAAACTATGTCAGGTCAGTGGTACATGTGGCAAATGCGTAACATAATGATCTGTACAGATTATTAGATAGAGGTGTGAACCTCACCCCTGGCAAATGTAGATGTGTGTGTAGGGTAAAGTTATTTTTAGGATCTCTCACCCACTACATCACCCAATGACAGTATTTACAAGGGCTGGTGGTGTTCCACACCTTAGAAGTACCTTGGTACAACATCCATCCTATAAGCTCCATAGCACGTGTGAAAAATGTGGTACACTACAGTAGCAATACGTAGCTAGGTAGGGGTTTGAATCTCAGTACTGGCAGGGGTGTGTGTGTGTGTGTGTGTGTGTGTGTGTGTGTGTGTGTGTGTGTGTGTGTGTGTGTGTGTGTGTGTGTGTGTGTGTGTGTGTGTGTGTGTGTGTGTGTGTGTGTGTGTGTGATCAGTATCCTGTGAGGGGGTTGCTGTGATTCTGTAATAACAGGATGCATTGTGGGGTAGGTTTTGCTAAATTATTATGTTGAGGACCTAGTGTATGTCACAATGTCCACCACCTTACAAGGACAACAGATGCCCAACACTGGAGAGGCTGGTGTAGACAATCCATAGCCCTATGTGTGGCATTATGGATTGGTGAACAAAACAAGCAACCATTCTATTACTCAGAGAACACTCTCCACCCACATCTCATACACAAACACACTTGGTTAGGCAACAACCACTATATTGGTAGTTCCCTGCATATTGCCTCACAGATAGTTACCATGGTGTGGTTGCAGTGGACTGCATGCCTGTTGACCACAACAGTGCCACTGACATCAGAAAGTACATTGATGTGTTACATTTCCTGACTGTGTGTTATCCAGCAAGTAAAAGGACATGGCACCCTGTTTCATCCCTACAGTAGTCAAATAAATGCTTACAGTGGCCCTTTTGCTATGTTCCCCACTGCACGCCTGCAACAGCTGTAGAGTCTGCAAATGTAACCCACAAAGGAATATCATGCCTTATACACATACCCTGTACGGACAGACACTGAATACCTGTATCATGCTGTCAATGTAAGTGCAAGCACAACTTCAGTTACATAGCCAGGTCTTAGCAAATGAGGTCAGGAATGCTACATCAGAAGTTAACAATCTGTCCACACAACATGCCCCAGAGACCTCAAGTACACTTTGTCACATCAAAGAACATGCATGTGGGACGTGCACAACCCAGACAATGTCCATGTTATGGAATATAGATTACATACATGGGAAGCAGTGCACATCACTGGACACCCACAATAGTAACCCAGATGAGTGTATGGTGAATACAATACCCACCCCTGGGGACCACTCCAGGGACTACTCCCCTGAGCCACACTGTAGACTATTGTCATGTGGCCTGATGCCAAGGTATTCCCTTTGCCTAGCCTTGTGCAGCCTTCAGGCCCATTCACTTACTATGCACCTATGAACCAGTGAAGCAATGAACCTATGCATCTCAGTACTGCCAAGTGTGTGTGTATGTGTGTGTGTGTGTCTGTGTGTGTATGTGGAGATGAATGATTTTGAAGCTATTCACCCTCACTACACCTCCCATTGCCCTACTTTAGCACGCCTGCTGATGTCACTCACCTAGAAATAATCCTTTGGCAATGTTTCAGCTCTATAAGCCCTGTGCACTTGTGATAATTGCGTAATACTGTAATGTAGCAAACTAGTTAGGTAGAAGTTCTAGTCTTGATCCTGACAGCTGAGATAATGTGTGTGTTCCTCGGACAGAGTGTGTGTGTGTGTGTGTCTTCACTGACACCTGATTTTGTGGACATTCACACTTACTACACTTCCCTTACCCCAGCTATAGCACTATTGCTGATGTAACTCACCTTCAAAGATACCTTTGGACAGCTCTTCAAAATGTTAGCTCTGTGGCATGCTTAATAACTGCGTAACATTGTAATAGCAATACATAGTCAGGTAGGGGTTTGAAACTCAGTACTGATAAGTGTGTGTCATCAGTATTCTGTGTTGGGGTGATTGTGTAATGATAGGATCCATTGCAGTGTGAGTTTTGCTACATCATTATATTGAGGACCTATATGTCCCAATGTCCACATTACAAGACCAACAGTTTTCAAACACTGTAGAGGCTGTTGTAGACAATCCACAGCCATAAATGTGTGTAGCCATGTGCAATTACTATGTGACAGAATGGATTAGTAAACAATATAGGCAACCATTATAATACCCAGATACCACTCTCCACCCACAGATCGTACACAAACATGCTTTGCTCTTACTCCCTTCCTTTCTTAGTTTGTCTCTGTCTCTCTCTCTCTCTTTTCCTCTCTGGTGGAAAAGTACATCTGTTTTGCATAGGCAGCAGCTTGAGTTTTGTAAGTAATGCTCATGATCAGCTAATGGCCTGTGCATGAATTGCTGTCCCCCACTTGCTAATTGCATGTGGAACAGCTGTGCTATGATTCCTATAGCGAACTGCATGGAAACACACTCCTATAACTAAGCACTTCATGTAGGTGTTGGCCCTTTTCCTAAACTGTTAGTAGGACTTCATGTGGGTGTCTGACAAACAGCATTATAGAGGGTAGTTGGAAATACCTCATACAACATACACTGTGGAGACAGGCCAACAAATAGGAGGGTGATGCTCCAGACATGGGGACAGAATGAAAGTATTGCTGTTCTATATTTGAAGTAATGTTTGTTTAACAGGGTTTGTGTGGATATGGCTGTTCTACATGATTTAAAGTCTGGCATGACAGTGTTATGTGGTTGAGGAAACTCTCACCTGTAGGGCTATCTGCAGACTGGCCAGAGTTTGGAGTCTTACATGTGGTGTGTTACTCACACATTTCCTATCTTTAGAAATGCAGTAGCATACTCTAATGATTGCAGTCAGTACATGGTGACATAGATGCGAGTTACTGACTTCATATCCCTCAGAAGAGATATGTCACAACAAACCCTGTTACACCAGGAATTTTCTCAGTTTATCACAGCATTATGTCAATATTGGCCCTGTGTTTGTGCCTCTATCACCCTTTGTCCATATGTAATGGAGTAAGAGGTGCATATGTACAGTATATCATTATTTACTGACATCATACCTGATAACAAGCCAGGGAGATATCAGACTACTAGACATGTTATGTATAGTAGGCCTTACATTTGAGGACAAAACCTGGACATTCCATTGTAGTCTGTACAGTAGTGAGGTTTGTGTGCTTATGATGATTGTTGACAGAGTGTGTACTGTGAATATGTTACTTGGCCTGTGTACAGACTGTGGTAGATGTCAGAGTTCTTGGTCGTGTGCTATCTGATGTTGGATGCTGCTCCAGTTTCCAGTACCCTATCAGTGTATACATTTGTAAGGACAGACTGAGAGATATCCCATACCACAGTCATGCATCGGACTAGGTTCTATATTGGGCCAGTATATGTAAGGTGAGTGTGTGAGTGGAAAATATGAGGATGGTTTTGTTCACACAGTCCATATACTGTACTATTAATTAGGCTTACCATAATGTGACTGTGACTGTGTTGAGATTGGTTGTGGGTATGCACTTTAACACTGGTGTCTATTACTCCATGCTGTTATATGCCTGTAGCTCCTCCTGTATTTGCAAGTATATGTGTATTCACCCATAGAAAACTTGGGTCAGTGTCGTGGCAGTCTGCCTGTAGTTTACACAGTGCTTTGTGACATGAATAGCAGTTCTGTGTATTTACCTACTGTGATGATATGTCCAGATATTTGTCAACTGTACTGTTGCCTAGCCACCATAAGTGTTGTGTATTTCTGAAAAAGTAGTGGGATGCTGTGAAGATGTATCTCACTAACTAGTAGGAAGTATGTGAGCTTGGGACCTCTGCTCCTCAAGTCAATATGTGTTAGGACAGACAGGAGGGTGTGAATGCATCAACTGTGTGAGCTTATCTTTTCCAGTATTTGTGTGATATCCCCATTTTCATGGCTGTAAACATCCACTTTGTCAGGCATGGTCCACACATCTTGTATTAAGGAGTTCTGTATATACCTCTGGACTGACTAGATTGGGTCAGACTGTCCAAGTTTATTGGTCATATCTCTGCTGTATTCCACAGGTACTGTGATTTGTGTGGTATTTCACTATATGATCTTATGATGTCTGTCAGTAACTGATGGCATACATGTCAGTATCAGAAGTGACTTCCTACACATGTATGTTGACACAACCCCTGTTACTGTAGCAACATTCTACATTTGTACCTGCAATACTTACATTGCATTCCCTTGCACTAAGAGGTTGTGACTATTGATGCTGAGGTATGGCTCCACTACATGTTATGGGCATATGTTTTTTATATATATATATATATATATATATATAGTTCCCTATCAGAAGCCTGAAACACTATAAGCCTGAAAATCAAAATCCTGAAACCAAAAGCCTGAAAATTCAAAATCCCGAAAACCCAAAATCCTGAAACTCAAAATCCTGAAAACACAAAATGGACATACTGACGTCATTGTGGCTTTGCTATTGTTAGCCCTGTGGTGTTAGGTCATGCGTTGGGTTCAGGTAAGTGTGTTGGTTTTATGTTAGGGTTAGGGCGGTTTAAGTGAGTTAGGGTTAGGGCGCAGGTTAGGCATGTATGCAATAGTGACAAATATTGGGGTTAGGGGCGGTTTAAGTGAGTTAGGGTTAGGGCGCGGGTCAGGTGAGTGTGTGATAGTGATGGACCTTAGGGTTAGGGTTAGGGTCAGGGTCAGTTGGTAGATATTAGTGTCTTTATAGTCACATATTAGCATTATTTGTGTTTTCAGGATTTTGGGTTTTCCGGATTTTGAATTTTCAGGCTTTTGGTTTCAGGATTTTGATTTTCAGGCTTCTGATAGGGAACTATATATATATATATATATATATATATATATATATATATATATATATATATATATATATATATATATATATATATACATATATTCTCTTTGAAAAAAGACGTAAGTTGACTATTAAACAT
>NC_056728.1:365873687-365893687 GCF_019279795.1 Protopterus annectens | reverse complement strand
AAAGCTGGCCTTAGACAATTTTATGAGTGCCCGTAGTTTTTTGCTAATACTGATCAGTGATGCCTTCCCTTTTTGGGATTTTGCTCTATCATTTAGTAGCTTCCTCTTCTATTGTATAGTTTGTTTATGGCTGGGGTTCACCAGACAGGACGTCTGCCTTTGGAGGATTGGGTCTTGGTTTTATTTGGGATCGCATGGTCCATGCATTCCTGAAGGTGTTCATAGAATGCATTTATAAAGAATTCTGCGGTCTGGGCCATATTTTCCCCAGGCCCGGGGGCTTTGAAGGATTCCACCTCGGTTTTGAGGAGTGTGAAATTTGCTTTAGAAAAGTTTTTCGCTGTGGTTTTCTGGGCAGGGGGTGGGGTCGGGATGTGAATATCCAGTGAGATTAGTTTATGGTCTGATCTTACCAGTGAGGGATACACTTCTGGTCTGGAGCATAGAGTCCCCATGTTGGTGATGATCAGGTCCAGTATGTTTTCCCCTCTTGTGGGAGTGGTAACAAGTTGTTCCATAGCATTTGAGTTTATAAATTCTAGGAACCTTTGGGCTAGGGTGTTGGAGCTAGAGTAATGCTCCCAGTCTATGTTTGGGTAGTTGAAGTCGCCCAATATAATGGTGTTTGGAGAGACCTTCATATTTTCCAGTGTTCTCAGGAAGGCCGAGTGGGGTTCCTGGGTTTGGGAGGGTGGTCTGTAGCAGGCTATAAACTGGAAGGCAATTTTACCCACTGTTAGTTGCACATGGATAGTCTCTGATGCTTAGGTGCTTTGCCACCAACCTGGAGGTGTGGGTATCTTTGATGAATATTGATACTCCCCCTTCTTTTGTGGTTCGGTCCAAATTTTGGGGCTGAAAAGCATGGTATGAGGTATAACCTGGTAGTGCTGGGGTGCTCTCGGGAGCCCTGAACCAGGTTTCTGTTACTGCACAGATATCGATGTTCTCCATGCTAAGGAGAGTTTCGAGTGCATGCATCTTGAGGTTTAGACTTCTGGTGTTGAGTAGCATTACTCTTAGTTTCTTATCCCTTGTGATACCTATGGAGGTGGGTTTGTCTTTTGAGCCTTGCCTAAAAAAGGCACTATGGGGGTAGCAAGAGCCTTTGTCAATATCCGAAAGCCCAGGGGTGACAGGTGCAAGCCATCCCTAGTGAAGCATCGTGGCTTGTCGAGCATATCGTCCCAAGCTGACAGGCATTGGCTCCCCTTTGAATGACACCAGTACTTAAGCCAATTGTTGAAATTGATCATCTTATCTTCATATTGTGGCATCATTTTTGGTGAGGGTAAGATGCTACTGAAGGTCAGGGTCATACCGGCCTGGGCTACATGCTCAGAGAGCTCCTTTAAGTTTCTCTTCATGTAGTCCAGGGAAGTACGTCTCAGGTCATTCACACCAGCATGAACAATGACTGAGTCATATTTGTACTTGCCTTGGAGTGACCTGAGTGCTTGTGTTATGTATATATATATATATATATATATATATATATATATATATATATATATATATATATATATATATATATATATATATATATATATATGCATAAATATATAGATGCAGTGTGTGTAGGCATGAAGGTGTCCTAGCTGTGTTGGTGATGTGTGTGTGTATGTATGCACACAGGTCTGCCATGTGGCTGCCCTATACAGGGGTTTGTTGGACAGCTGCAGACCGTACATGGCAAGGTGTACAGTTCACCATGTCAGGCCACAGACACGGGAACTGTGCCTGCCAGGTGTTCCATGGGCACTACCAGGTAGAAGCCCAGATATGTTACTCTCCCCTGATTATGAAAAAAGTCCGCTGGATCTGCATCCCTGTTGGGACCAGCCAGGACTACGTGCACATGGCCTGCTGCATTGTGGTGTGGACAGCACCCCCCCTGCAGTGCTGGTGCTGGTACTGCCACTACAGGAGCGGCTGTGACTTGTTGCATGTCCACATAGACCTCCAACTGTTGGTGTTGCTGACCTGTGTCCATGTGACTGATGCCCTACTCCCACCATATGCTCTAACACAGACACCACATAGTCGAGGAATCCCACCATCTCACCCAACCGTCTATCCAGGACCTCTACAAAGTAACTGTGGGCACCTGCAAGATCACGGATATTGTCAAGTACAGCAGAACGAGTAGGCCTCTGGAGCCTCAGACTCTGTCTGGTGTAACATTCCATACATGCTTGTGCCTCCTTGATGGCCCAAAACATGCGTCTGGTGACACCTGCTGTGGCACTTCTGCCAGGGGCATGATGGCCAGCAGCCCTCCTATGAGCACCCTGTACATCTGCCTGTGTGGTACTTTGCTGGTCATCTGGCTATGGCTGCTGTGTACAGACACACTTGCCATAGCCTCCACACTGTCCTGTCTCATGTCACCATCTGCCAACTGTCTCTCATCTATGGCCACTGGTGATGGAGTATGTATAGACATTGTGACTATGTGCGGGGATGGGGTGGATAAAATGGGATATCAACCGATGGCACAGCTTCAGCCCCTGACAACCCTGCCTGTGCCTCAATATACCAATCATCATTGTCAGAGTCTGTATGGACACTAACATCAGTTTACCTGCAGGAGGGACCATGACCCACCTCGCCACCTGTGAGGCGACAACAAAAAATGTATTTTAAGACCTGTATGTTATTGCTTAGTGCTACACACACACACATACTGACAGGCACAAAGATATTACTCAGACCTCTCATTACCCAACAGTCAACAGGCATGACATATGGCACTCAGTAGCATGCAATGCAACTATCCTCAATCCTTGTTACCAACATTATTCATCTCTGTGATGCATGAGTTGTGTTAGTAGGTGATGCCCCTTCCCCTGGAACACACCGCACCTATGTACATATTATTTCTGTGCATCTGTACAGCACCCTGGCATGTACTGTGCACCATAACTCATGAGAGTACACACCATTGCTGAATGTGTATATGTGTGGCAGTTATGTTTGCTCTGATGCTCACAGCCCTTTTGTGTTTGTCTGACACATACCTGGGATGATATGAGGACTGATGTCAATAGTTAATGCCTGACCTCTGATTTGCAGATCTCATCAGCAGCAGTGCATCTATGAGCAATAAAATCTGATTACAGTGACAACTTTCAAATCTTACTGTGGATATGAGGAGTGTACACACCCTTGTTGAAATGCCAGCCTCTTCCATGATATGCAATGGGGCCACAATACTGTATATGTTAACATTACACACACCTGATATGTGACATATGACCTGTGCAATCAAATGCAGTATCAAACAAATGTGTTAGTCATGCAGATGCTGATTGAGATGCATACAATATGTGGGTTGCATAAGTGTGCACAATCTTAACACAATAATTTGTTGTAGCACCTGTTAAGTGAACTACAGCAGTCACTATTCCTGAAAAGGGTATACTAGCATGGTTCATCTTCACTTGCCATTATTTGGTCACTCAGCCCTACAAATCTCCTCCAACTCTGCTGGATTGTAAGGTCAGCTCATGTGCACAGCCCTAGGAGGTCACACAGTGCCTTCACTATTGCTATGGAGTCAGGGTTATGTCTGGCACAATTCATGACATTGACTGTGTTCAGATACAGCCATTCTTAGCAAGCTTTGGATGTATGCTTCAGTTCACTGTTGTGTTTCAGGATGACACCCCTCCCCATCCTCAGCCTTATAGCAGATGCTTGACAACTATGGGCCAAATACGAGTGTCATTTTGCAGTGTTCCAAATTCAGAATGCCATGTCTACCAGCCTAGTTCCTGCTAATGAACAGCAAACCTAAAGGTGTACACTGGCACCAGCAAGGTAAAAATGGGGATGTGGGCCTGAGGTGGAGTGAGGTGTTGCTTATGCAGCACATGTATATTTAGTAGTACTGTCTGTAGGTTTCAGCCTTGGTCTCAGTACACCATTAGACATTGCAACACATGCCTTTTGGAGATTTGATGTTATGCATATGCTACCTGCGGAACAACTCTTCCATCTGATTATCCTAACACATAGGCCACACTTATGCAGATTCCAGGTGATTGTCAACACAGCTACTGCACAGGCAGTACTTTCTAGACATTCCTGCAAGTCCCTCGGTGTTGCAGCGTGTTTCTGGAAAGCCTCCATGACCAGTTTGCAATGTGTTGTCATCTATATTGGATGGGCATCTGTTTATTTTCTACATTAATGTTGTCCCATACATCATACACACATACATGACTGTCTGCACTGTTTGCCATGGTATATGCAATGATGAGGTAAGGCTACTTCTCCCACTCCTGAGTGCTACCTTTTGGATATGGGATCCATTCCATAGTTTGTAAGATGTGTGCAAGCCATGGCAGCCTCTGTTGCAGGTGAGAGGGCAAATGTCAGAGACATAGTTCTTGGACAGCAGACACACAAATCAATGAGTATGTTTACACCAAACCTACTGTTGGGACATATATCCTATTCTACAACAAGTATTTAAATGTGTTTCTATTCATGTTCCGTTACATTACCATTAGTGGCCTGTTGCTATCAATGTAGTCTGCATGTCATTGTAATGGCCACTGTGGTTCCATATATGCATGTGTTCTGTTTGCTATGCAACTGTTCCAAATCTGGTGTTTTTGGGTTAATGGGAATATCTATGCATGCTGTTATAACTAATCATGGATTGTGTTGACTATTACTAACCCATATATGTTCTAAAACTGCAACACTATAGTATGTTTGGGAAGGCTGTTCCCAGTGGACCCCCCTCTCCCACCTCATCTGGCTGTGGCACTGGGCCCCAGCACATCTGGGACCCACCCCAGGACCTCCTCGTCCACTGGTCCTGCACTACCTTCAGGTGGAACCAGCTCAGGGGTTGGGTCCCCCCCCCCCCGGGAGCAGGCGCAGACAAGATCCTGTCACCTGAATTCAAGTCTGGTGTCTGGTGCATAGGGAGTTCCACAGAGAATTGGGAGATCTGCTATACCAGCTTGAGGGCCATGTGGCACAATTAGAGGGTCAGCCTGACCCTCCTGCTCAGCCCCCAGCACAGCCAACTTCAGAGCCATGAAGGTGCAGTGGTGACTGCCCATGGGTGGGAATCTCAGTCCCACTGTTTCCATTTGGGGGTTCATGGGCTTCCAATTTCCAAACACCCCAAGGTGTTTACCCCCCCCCCCGCACATGTGTCATATACAGCCCCTGTAAGCTGTCTTGTCTGTCTTCTGACTCAACCTACCTCCCCAAATATACCTACTATCCTTTCCCAACATCCCACTCTCACCTTAAAAAAAGGGGAAGCTGACCCCAAAAGAATTTCGCATCATACATAACTGTCCATTTTGCACCCGCTTACAACTGCTTAAAATAGCAAAAAAATTTTTTTTGGAAATAAATTGCCCTTTTTTTTAAGGTGAGGTAGGGGCGTATATGAATTGGTTTTTTTTTTAAAAAACATTTTTAAAATTTTTTTAATTTTTTTTTCAAAAATGTTTAATAATTAAAAAACAATTTTGGTTTAAAAAAAAAAAGGGGTAAAACTTTTTTACACCCCCAAAAAAAATTGGTTTTTGGCTTTTTTTGAAAAAAATTTTTTTTTTAAAAAAGGGTTTTTTTTTTTTTTGGAAAACCCCAAAATTCCAATTTTTTTTTTTTTTTTTTTTTTTTTTTATTTTTTTTTTATTTTTTTTTTTTTATTTTTTTTTTTTTTTTTTTTTTTTTTTTTTTTTTTTTTTTTTTTTTTTTTTTTTTTTTTTTTTTTTTTTTTTTTTATTTTTTTTTTTTTTTTTTTTTTTTTTTTTTTTTTTTTTTTTTTTTTTTTTTTTTTTTTTTTTTTTTTTTTTTTTTTTTTTTTTTTTTTTTTTTTTTTTTTTTTTTTTTTTTTTTTTTTTTTTTTTTTTTTTCGGGGTTAAATTTTGAATGTTAAACCTTATGGTTTTTCCCAAAATCTGGGATTCAAATCCCCAAAGCTGAAGCACCCCTGTTAAAGGCTTTTATAAAGTCCTTGATGAGGGGAATATTCGGGAAAGTTCTAGCCAATTTTTTTTTGTTTTACTTTGCAGTAATTCCATCTTGAAAGTATTTCCACTCTTCATTCCCTAAAAGGGCATGACTCCCCAATTTGTTTCCCATATTCATGAGTCAGAAAATGTTGGCTCAGTATTTTAAACAGTATGGCCTCATTACAAACCCCCAAGAATGGGTTGGTTTTTTGGGGGTGATTGGTTTCCCAAAACCTATATCAAACCCTAAAGTTTAAAGTGTTATTACAGTACCCTGCCCATAAACATAATTGAATTTTATGTTTAGGCAAAACTCTTTGGGGTTTATTGGGTGGTTTCTGCAGAAGTAAAGCAAGATTGCCTTTCTAACATGATTTTTTAAAGGACGGGCATTGATTTTAAGTTCACTGTCAAAGAGGCCCACAGAAAGGGCTAACAAATGGAAAGGGTGAGCAGTATTGCAGGTATTTAAGCACTATGCCAACAAATTGGGATAAACCCTTTTCTTTTATTAAAATTTTTTTTTAAACTTTGTTATAAAAATTTTACCCTCGAAAAAAATTTAATGGGGAAATATTTTCATTTTTTAAAAATTCTTGGTTTGGGAAAAAGACTTATTTAAATTGTGCATTTCCAGGCTTGTCCCTTTAAAGTAAATTCCCCCCTAGGTTAATATTTGATGCAAACTAAAATGTTTTTAAGGGAGTTTGTTTTGTTGAAAATTATTTTTTTTTGTTTAACTTTGTTTTGTTTATTTATTTTAAAAAACACAGGAAAAATTTTCAGCACAACATGATAAAAATTTATGCCACTCCACCTTGTTTTAGTCTCAAAGATGGGTTTGTATTGCATTTTTTAACCTGTTTTTTTAAAGTTACAATGTTTGTTGTACAAATATTGTAATGACCCAAATTAGCTAATGAAAAAGGGTTTCTTTTTAAAATTCTAGTTCCATTATGCATACATGTTTTCTTTTAACTTTCAAAAATTTTCCAGAAAACGAATTTCAGACCTTTTCCAAAAAACATGACATTTGCAACCTTTGTTGTTCTTTCTTTTGTTGTAGCCCACTGTTTTCCCAACATATACTAATAGCAAAAGCTAAAAATTTAAAGCAAAACTATGTTTAACTTTCAGTTCCAACATTATTTAACAAAAAAAATGGGATGGGGTTCACCCCAAAAGGCCAAACTTATATGCATGGGTGGAAATTTTAACCCTTTTAAAAATATTTGGGGAAAAAAGCAATAATTCCATTTAGAACATAAAGATTGTTTAAAAGGGGTTTATTCGGGTTTCTGGGAAAAGCAGGATTCTTTGGGGGTCACGGGGCATTTTTGGAAAAAAAAATGGGTTGAACCAGGGGTTGTAGTTTTGGGAAATGCTATAACAATAAAGAGTCTACAAATCACACTATTCATGTTTGATTTTTACAAGCATAATTATGTTGAGTTAAAAATATGGGGGTTCTTGTTTTGCTGTTGTTTTAAAAAAGTGACAGATTTCATAAGCAACTTACACTTTTTATTTCCATGTGTATGGGCTTCTGAAATTTGTAAAAATGACTCCCCAAAAGCATGGCTATTTTTTGGGTTGGGGAATTTTAGTTTCTCCACTTTTTGGAATGTAATTTTAAAAGAAGGCGGGGGTCACCTGCATTATTTTGGCACCACTGTACTTTTGCATTTTGTTTTTTAATGCCACTTTGGGGTTACAGATGAAAAAGGTTTTGCACTGCACTTTTTTTGAGCTAACAGCCAAAGTAGTGAAAATGTATAAAATGGCCCCTGATGTATTCTCATAAGCACAGATTCAGGTCAAATAGCAGAGTCCTCTGCATGAATTTTTATGTTATCAAAATTTTGGTTGATCCAAACCATGCAGAATAACCATAACATATAAAATGGAGCTCAAAAAATTCTGGCCATCAAAAACCTGGTACTTAGTCTGCACAATTGGTTTTAAAATAAGTATTTAGATAATTTATAATTTAAAAAAATACATGCTAAATAAACAATCTGAGTTACTTGTTCTTCAAGGATGCTAAATACCCTGATAAATTCCTTTAAGTCCTTTGAACTTTGTCTTATATTGTGTGTGCCTGTTTTACAATAAACCATACTTGCTTGAGGTCAAATTACAGTTGGTCATTTTCCAAATAATTTGCATCTAATTTATGCAATTTTTTAAAACATCACATTGCTTTTTTATATAAAATTAGTAACTATTCAGAAGATTATTATCAATGTATATTTATAAGTATTTCTGAGATGATCATGTTTGTCCAACTAGGCTAATGGCCTTTTTTTAGGATTTGGTATTTTATCTAGGTGGTATTTCTAGTACTGGGTTTTGACAGGACATCAATAAATTTTACCCTTTTGGACAGGTACTGGGAATTTTTTACATTCATCTGAACTATTACCAACTCAGGCAGATGGAACTCAGATAGAATTTTGTTTAACACCCATCTATGTTCATTTTATGAGCCTGGGTGGTTATAAGGACATAAAGAAGTAATATTGTGCATTTTGTTTAAACCCAAAGTATATTACTCACACCTTCAAAATCTATACATACTTAAAAAACATTATAATGCAGATTGAATTACAATTATTTAAGCTGTTTAAATGTGATTTGACAGTAAGTTTAATCACTGTTTATAAGATCAATTAGAAGTCTGAAATGGGGTTTTTTTGCAAATAACAGAAGTATGTCAGTTTCTGAGGATGAAAACTTGAAAATATAGTTTCAAGCACAGACACATAAATGGAACCCACTTTTTTGAATGTTAAATTATGATGGCAGCTTGTTTTAGGAACTTGTCACTTGAATATGGATCCCCAAAAGGGACCTTTCAGATTTGCCATTTTTTATGAACAAACATGAAAGATGTCAAAGTGCTTCAGCTGAATGACTACAAGAAAAACATATCAGATTTAATGGGGCAATACACTGCATTTGATTTACCACAGCAATGTTTTTCTGTATTTTTCCTAAATGTATTAATGGCTACCATATGCCTGTCAATGCAATATGCACTAAAGTTAATTTTGCTTTCTCTGTCTTTGCAGAGATTGATTATTGCAGAAGACACATTACTTTTATGAAAAAAGACATTTCAGCATTCATTTCAGGAGCTGAATTACTGAAAAGTCAGAATGACATGTATTTCATTTATTTCAGAAGAGCTGCTAAGATAACTATTTAAGAAAATTTAGTGCATAGCTTCCAATATTCTCAATACAGTTTAAATAGTCTGAATAGGAAAGGTGTCAGAAATCTGATTAGCATCATTTTCAAATTTGATTTCTAAACCATGGTGATTAGATATAAATGATCCAAATAAACTCCAAGTGTTGTAGTCGTATAGTATTCTGGTAGTATTTTAAAGTAGTATTTTTCCAAAAATATACCTTTTAAACCCTTATTTAAAACTGGACAGTTAGACTACTAGACTTTTCACTTGCAGATGTGCATAGAGTAGCACAAAATGTTTTAAAATTTGGCTTTTGTTTGATGGCATTTTAATCTAAAATAAATTCCCAAGAACTGCAAATTTTCAACCCCCTTACCACTTTTCCATTTAGATGCTTTTTTTCAATAAATAACCTTAATTTGCTTAACAATTGCAAAATTTGTCAATGTCATTTTATAATTACTGTATTTTTAATGCTGATGACTGAAAGAAAATGTTCTTATACTCACATCTCTGCAAAACACTTTAGAAAAGTTGCTATCCCACTGATAAACATAATCTTAGAAATGTAAAAAACACAACTGTTGATTACACCTAATAGTGGACTTCACTATATCCCAGAACACATATATTCACGGTCACTGATAAAGTAATTTTGCCCAAATCAGAGTGCTATGTTACTGTTAACCATTTCATCCTGAAGCACGAATGGCTGTTTTTTAAAAATGCTGATTCCTCAACTAAAAAGTACTCAATCTGTAGTTTTACTCATTTCCCTTGTAACACCCACATAATTCAGACAGTAATTAAGAGTATTTTGGCTTATCTACCTCTTCCTGCATTATAAATATCATTGAGTAAAACTACTTCTTGTTTAAAACTATTCTAATAAATTTTCCTATATTCAAAAATATGTTCATAGGTTCATAGGTTCATAGGTAGATACTGGTCTATCCTGCCCTAGGGCATTTATAAGCCTAGCCAGAGTGTGTTTGGCTTCCCTCCCCCTATTAGATTAGCCTCATGCACTCTGCAAAATGATGAGTCCACCAGAAATTACCCTTTAAGATTCCCCACCATATTGCCTCCATCAGCAGGGACTGGGAGAATCCCAAAGAAGAGGTGCGTTTCAGTTTCCCATCCGCGCGTAATTGCGGCTTTGAGAGGTCAGCCAGGGCTATGTCTAACTTGAATTGGGATTCCTATTGGGAGGCTGGGGGGGAGCCTCTAGAATGAATCATCCCACTCCTGTCCTGTTTGGCACTGTGCTGGGGTTTTAGGTCCCTCAGGTGTGTGGCTCCTGGGACTTGGATTTTAAGGGGTGGAACGTAATCCATTAATTCTAAGGATTTGACATGGCTGCATGTGTCAGGCATAGATCTCAGCCTCTGAGTAGAAACGATGCCAGCTGGCCTTCATAGCTGGAGTTTCTTTAGTCTAGGAGCTGCATGGGATCTGTTTGTAGCCCATGATGATCCTCTTGCAGAAATTGCTTTTAGAAGGTCTCCAGTTGCTGGGGGTGTCCCGGGTAAATTACATCCCAAAAGGGCGACGCTATTATTCAGTGCTGGAGCCACAGATGATGGCATGAATAGAGCTGTGGCCTCTCTTGATCTAGATCTGCGAGACCCCTTTCATGATGGGTGGGCTATATAGAGGCCACTTCCTAACCAGCAGCGTGATTTATCAAAGGAGATTACTATCGTTGGTCCCCAAATCCTGGTAGCTTCTTCCGTGCCAGATTACCACTATCGCCGTGGTGCTGTTTATTTTTCCCAAAGGGATGACTGTCACTTTTTAAACTTGATTAACAAGTGGGTAGCTCCTTATTTCAGACATCTCTGTAGGACCCTTTTTTGGGAGGATGCTGTGTAAACAGAGATTCGATTCGGCCCCAGTTTGCGTCATCTGTAGCCATGTCCCCGTGTTCCCTGAGCCTCAAATGCCGGGCATCAGAAGGGTCCAGAACTGAGCCCTCTGGGAACCATGCAACTGGTTTTGGATTCGGACCTTAGCGCCACCATGATTCCTGACCGGCTATTGGTTCTATCTCACAGGCCGGACACAACCATCTTGTGATGCAGAGGTGTGATATTTTGGCTTCGATAAAGCTTATTGCGCTGATCTCATACCCGAATTGGGAATTGTTATTAGCGAAGAGCTTTGCGAAGTCCAGAATGTATGTGATTCTGCCACTCATCTATGGTTTTGGCTGTTTTCAAATAAAATCCAACTTCGGTTTTGAGAACCCAAGATCTGCCCTTAACAAAGCCAAATTGGGTAGGGTCCAGTGTCTGGGAGGCTCCAATGGCGGCACAATTTTATGGTTCCATGATAATCGCTCCGCTAGCACGACAGCCAGACTAGCGAGATTGGAAACGCGGGGCGATGGACGTTTTCGAAGAGTCCGTTAATGGCGCACCTTTGTGGAATTCCCGGGATACTGTAGCTCATCACGCCATTCTTTGGAGTTACATATCCCCTGCGAAGTAAGGCTAAAGTTTGAACAGTGAGGCTTAATGCTGGGGTTCCGTTCTTCTTGCGCCCAGACTCATACCAAGAACAGCCTACGCCCAGGACTGCACTATCGGTTATGATCGCTGTCATTTTTTACTTTGGAGGGCAGCTTTCACTTTCATGCGCTCTGGCTTGATGTCAGGGAGGTCATTCCAGTTTAGGATGCGGCATTTGCTCCATGGAGGGAGAAAGTTTAGAATGAATCTGTATCCACCTTGCCAAGAAGATATTTGGCTATATCACCGTAGAGTTCAGTATATTTTGCCCCGTACCCGTTGTCCCAACTTAATTCAGAGCATATCTGGGAGTTTTTGCCATATTTCAAGCGCACTTAACTTCAAAAGAAGGCCTTGTGATTATCTTTGTCAGAATTGCAATTTTTCTTTGAAACGCCTGGCCTTTTTGATGATTTTATATGAGAAGGGGATCGGTTTCTTGCTAATACTGATCAAATGCCTTCCCTTTTGGGATTTTGCTCTATCATGCGTCATGCCTTCCATTTATTATGAACTCGTAACACTGGCCCAGAGTCCACCAGACGGGTCTCCTGTTTTGGAAGAGTGGAGTCTTGGTTTTATTTGGGATAACGCAGATCCATGCATTCCTACGATTACTCTGGGGAATGCATTTTGTAAAGGATTCTGCGGGTTGGGATGTATTATCCTCTGGCCCAGGGGCTTTGAAGGATTCCACCTCAGTCTTGAGAAGTGCAAAGTTGGCTTTGGGGAAATTCTTTACAGTGATTTCCTTGGCTGGGGGTGGGGATGCGATATGGATGTCCAGGGAAATTTGTTTATGGTCTGATCTTACCAATGAGGGGTTTACCTCTGGTGTGGAACATAGAGTCCCCATGTTGGTGATGACCAGGTCCAATATGTTGTTCCCCCTTGTGGGAGTGGTGACCAGTTGTTCCATTGCATTAGAGTTTATAAATACAAGGAACCATTGGGCGAGGGTGTTTGGGCTTGAGTAGTTTTCGCAGTCAATGTTTGGGTAGTTGAAGTCACCCAATAACATAGTGTTTGGAGAGACCTTCAATTTATTTTTCCTTTTCCAAAAATGTTCTTCAGGGAAAATTTTTCCCCAAAAGGTGGGGTTCCCCCTTGGGGTTTTTTTTTTTTTTTTCTTTTTTTTTTTTGTTTTTTTTTTTTTTTTTTTTTTTTTTTTTTTTTTTTTTTTTTTTTTTTTTTTTTCTTTTTCTTTTTTTTTTTTTCTTTTTTTTTGTTTTTTTTTTTTTTCTTTTTTTTTTTTTTTTTTTTTTTTTTTTTTTTTTTTTTTTTTTTTTTAAAAAAAAAAAAAAAAAAAAAAAAAAAAAAAAAAAAAAAAAAAAAAAAAAAAAAAAAAAAAAAAAAAAAAAAAAAAAAAAAAAAAAAAAAAAAAAAAAAAAAAAAAAAAAAAAAAAAAAAAAAAAGGGAGGGGTTTGGGTTTTTTTCTTTTTTTTTTTTTTAAGCAAAGGGGGGGGGGGGGTTTTTTTTTTTTTCCCCCCCAAACTTTTTAAAGGGGGCCCCAAAAGGGTTTTGCCCAAAAAATTTTTTAGTTGCACAAAATGGATTGGGTTTTCTGATGCGGGGGGGGCAGTGGGGCCAAACTTTTTTACTCATTTCCTCTTGTAACATCCACATAATTCAGACAGTAATTAAGAGTATGTGTAGGCTTATCTACCTCTTCCTGCATTATAAATATCATTGAGTAAATCTACAAAAAGTAAAACTACTTCTTGTTACAATACACACCATTCTAATAAATGCTGCTATATTCACAAACGTATGTTCATAGGTTCATAGGTTCATAGGTAGATACTAGGCTATCTGCCCTAGGGCATTTATAAGCCTAGCCAGAGTGTATTTGGCTTCCGCCTCCCTATTAGATTAGCCTACTGTGCCTCTGTAAAGTAGGTCACAGAAGGTACCCTTTTAAGATTAGTTTACTGTGCCTCTGTCTAGCAGGGACACAGGAGAGATCCCAGGGGTGAATTTGCGATTTCCCATCCATGCGTCCAAATTTCGCTTGAAGAGGGTCAGCGAGGGGCTATGTCTAACATGAATTGGGATTCTATTCCAGAGTGAGGGGAGCCTCTGGGAAATGAATCTGTCCCTCCAGCATGTCCTATTTATTTTTGAGCTGAGGTTTAGGTCCCTGGAGCGTGTAGCTCTAAGGGACTTGGATTTTTTGAGGTGGAGCATGTCCATTAATTCTGGGTTTGATATGACTTTGTACATCAGGCATAGATTGCCTCTGAGTAGGCAGTAAGCAACTGAGTAGAGCTGGAGTTTCTTTAGTCGAGCTGCATAGGACATCTGTTTGTAGCCCATGATCCTCTTGGTGAGGTACTTTTGGGGTCTCTCCAGTTGCTGCAGGTGTCGGGTAACGTACATCCCAAAAGGGGCATTGTATTCAATTATGGGCCTGATGAGTGATGAGTAGAGGGGCACAATGACCTCTCTTGATCTAGATGCGAACCCTTTCATGATAAGGTGGGCTATATAGAAGGTCTTTCTAACCACTTTGGCAACATGATTATCAAAGCAGAGATTACTATCTATGTTGGTCCCCAAATCTCTAATTACTTCTTCCGTACTTAATGGATTACCACCTATGTGGTAATTTGTGGGCACCTTGTTTTTACTAAAGGGGATGACTATGCACTTTTTAGCATTTAGCTTGAGGCTGTGGTTCTGGCACCAAGAATCCATCTTTGTGAGACCCTTTTGGAGGATACTTGTGTCAGCTGGAGATTCGATTATGGCCCCCAGTTTGCAGTCATCTGCAAACTTTGTCAGCCATAATCCCCCCATGTTAGCCTGAACCTCAGAGAAGTATATAACGAACAAGAGAGGTCCCAGAACTGAGCCCTGTGGGATGTCACTTGTAACTGGTTTGGATTCGGACATGGCACCTGCAATTCTGACCATGTGGGTTCTATCTCTGAGCAAGTTTGCAACCCATCTTGTGATATAGGGGTTGATATTTAAGCTGGTAAGCTTATTTATGATGCCCAAGTGGGGTATTGTGTCAAAGCCTTTTGCAAGGTCCAGGTAAGCTGTGTGGACTACCTTGCCCTCATCTATGGCTTTGGTAACTGTTTCAAAGAAATCAACTAGGTTTAAGAGGCAAGATCTGCCCTTAACAAAGCCGAATTGGGTAGGGTCCAGTGTCCTTTGTTTATGAGTTCCATGATAATACACTCCATAGCTTTACAGACCAGACTAGTCAGGCTTATGGGGCGATAGTTTCCAGGGTCCATTGTGGCACCACCTTTGTGGAGTGGGACCACTGTAGCTGTACGCCATTCTTTGGGTACATATCCTGTAGTAAGGCTAAGTTTGAACAGTGACTTAATGTGAGGGTTCAGTTCTTCTTGGAGCTCATGTAAGACACAGCCTGGGACACCGTCCAGTCCCCTAGATGCTGTGTTTTTTGCTTTGGAGAGGGCAGCTTTCACCTGTGCATTTGTGATGTCAGGGAGGTTACATTCAGTTGGGATAGGCGTTTGCTCCTTTGGGGGGGGAGGGGGGAGAAGTTTGCTCTGAATCTGTCTTCCAGAATGTTGGCTATGTCTGTAGGTTCGGTATATTTTGTACCGTTATGCAACATTTCAGAGCATGTCTGGGAGATTCCGCCCATGTTTCTGACATAACTAAAGAAGGCCTTGTGATTATCTTTAGTGTCTAGGGCAATTTTTCTTTCGAAACTGGCCTTTGATGATTTTATGAGGGATCGAAGTTTCTTGCTACTACTGATCAGAGATGCCTTCCCTTTTTGGGATTTTGCTCTGTCATGTAGTAGCTTCCTCCTTCTGTTGTATAGCTTATTTATGGCCGGGGTCCACCAGACTGGTCTCCTGTTTTTGGAGGAGTGAGTCTTGGTTTTATTTGGGATAGCACGATCCATGCATTCCTGCAGGTGCTCATAGAATGCATTTGTAAAGGATTCTGCGGATTGGGCTGTATTATCCTCTGACCCAGGGGCTTTGAAGGATTCTACCTCAGTCTTGAAAAGTGCAAAGTTGGCTTTGGAGAAATTCTTTACAGTGATTTCCTTGGCTGGGGGTGGGGATGGGATATGGATGTCCAGGGAAATTTGTTTATGGTCTAATCTTACCAATGAGGGGTTTACCTCTGGTGTGGAACATAGACTCCCCATGTTGGTGATGACCAGGTCCAGTATGTTGTTCCGTCTTGTGGGAGTGGTGACCAGTTGTTCCATTGCATTAGAGTTTATAAATTCAAGGAACCATTGGGTGAGGGTGTTTGGGCTTGAGTAGTTTTCCCAGTCAATGTTTGGGTAGTTGAAGTCACCCAGTAACATAGTGTTTGGAGAGACCTTCATATTCTCCAGTGTTCTCAGGAATGCCAAGTGGGGTTCCTGTAATAGGGAGGGTGTTCTGAAGCAGGCTACAAACTGAAAGGCAGTTTTGCCCACTGTTAGATGCACATGGATGGTTTCTGATGCTTCGTGCAGTGCCACTAACCTGGAGGTGTAGGTATCTTTGATGAATATAGATACTCCCCCTCCTTTTGTGTTTCGGTCTGAGTTTTGGGGCCGAAACGCATGGTATGAGTTATAACCTGGTAGTGCTGGGGTGCTCTCAGGAGCCTTGAACCAGATTTCTGTTACTGCACAGACATCGATTTTCTCCATACTGAGGAGAGTCTCGAGTGCGTGCATCTTGAGGTTTAGACTTCTGGCATTGAGTAGCATTACCTTTAGTTTTTTTATCTTTGGGTTTTCTATGGAGGTGGGTTTGTCCTTTGAGCCTTGCCTAAAAAAGGCACTATGGGGGTGGCAAGAGCCTTGGCCAGTATACAAAAGCCTAAGGGTGACAGGTGCAAGCCGTCCCTAGTGAAGCAACGTGGCTTGTCAAGCATGTCATCACAGGCTGACAGACACTGGATCCCCTTTGAATGACACCAATACTTTAGACAATTGTTGAAACTGATCATTTTGTCTTTATACTGTGGCATCATTCTTCATGAGGGCAAGATGCTACTCAAGGTCAGGGACATACCAGCCTGGGCTACATGGTCAGAGAGCTCCTCTATGTCTCTTTTCAAGTAGTCCAGGGAGGTACGTCTCAGGTCATTCACACCAGCATGGACAATGACGGAGTCATACTTGTACTTGCTTTGGAGTGACCTGAGTGCTTGCATTATGTGGCGGATCCTGGCACCCGACAGGCAGCTTACAGTGACCTTCTCCTTGTTCAGTCTGGTGAGTGGGACGTCAGTGTGCCGGACAACAGAGTCCCCTATAACAAGTGTATTTGGTGTGTTGTTTGGCCTTATGGGCTGTGACTGTGAGGCACACTGATTTTGTGAGATATGTGATTTGTGGGTATTGTTGAGGGGTGGCTGTTACTTGGATATCTGCTTAGGAGGTCTTTGCTGTTTAGGCAGATTTTTATTTAGAGCCTCCGAGTATGTTTTGTGTGTTTATGTGTTGGGTATGCAGATGCAATAGGTCTGTGTGAGACTGGATTTGTGGTATGGGTGGTTACCTTTTCCTCCTGACTGACTGTGCCAGTCTTGGGTTGAGAGAGCTCTGCCTCCAGTTTGGCTGTGTAACTGCATCTTTCACATGTATTAGAGTTTTTTGGAAGGAGGAGAGGGTTGTCTGTGTACATAAGGCAATTGTAACATTGCCTCAAAATTCCCAGATTGACCAGCTGGACTGGAGAGTAACCTTGAAACTGACCCTTGGACATACCAGATTAGTATAGGGAACTGTTTTTTTTTACTGATCAGATTAGGGAAGGGAATTGATTTTTCACTTGATCAAAAAGGACCAATTGGGAGTCTAATATTTATGAGAAGTCAAGGAGGGTGTAGTGCTTTAGTTAGTTAGTGTTTCCTTATAAGAGCTGAGCAAGTGCAGGACTTTAAAAAGAGAATAAAGTGATTACTTTGAGAGTTTGAACAGTTCTAAGGGAAAAAGTGAAGAGCAGACTTTGTGGAGCCTGGAATTGTTTAAACCTGTTTAGGTGGCGCTGCCCGATGCTGCTCAGTGAAGCCATTGCACTTAGGTTTAAGGGGAATCTGTGCGGCTCCTCCCAAAGCACAGCCTTGACACGATTCATAGGGGCCATTTGCACTTATATGTGGTAACCTTCAATGAAGTTATGCAAGTGAAGGAATAATTATATTAAAATGTGAAATGCTGTAGACCTGTTTGCGATTCATAGTCAGTTTTTACAAGTTTCCACACCATGTGCAGAAGAGTTTTAGAGGTGAAACCACACCTTTTTTATCTACTTTAGATTCAGTCGCAATGCTAGATGTTGATGCCAACCTAGCTATTTTTTGGTGTGAGGTGCTTGTGTTGGTTGTACCAAAACTGCTTGTACCAAGTGGCACTTACCTTCTGAAAAAGGAGCAGATATAGAAAAAGAATAACCCATTATATCTTCGATACTCAAGAAATTCCTGAAAGAGTTAGAGTGGGCAGGGATATTTAAAGGGCTTTAGTGAGTATGTATGGTATGGTTACTGAACCAGTTTTTTGAAAGATCAACTGCATCCCATTTCCAAGCAAGTAGATGTGCATTAAAATAATTGTTTTCCTAGATAATTACTCTAGGTCTTTTTTTGTGAGAATGTTTTTATTTACCTTTTCATTAATTTTTATACAGGTATACCACTAAACTGCTCTGAAATTGGCAGTCCACTCTGATTAGCCTCCTAAAAAGCTTCTGTTCTGTTATTTTGCTTTCATATCATATTGCTCCAGTTTTGACACTTTCATTGGTTCAGTTGTATTGCCAATGAGAAACTGACCTATTAGAACATGTCATAATCTAATAGACCAGTAGCAGACACTTTAGATGTTTCCCCACTGCTGTAATGAGTTTAAAAAGTGTATTGTAACATGGAAAGTATATTGTAATGTGGAACATGCAGGATGGGGTTATGGTCTAAACTAAGAATGACAACTTAAGATCAAGTGGGGAAAAACTGTGGTATGCATACATCTATTATGGTAGAAGCTCAAGGTAGTAGCAGGCTAGAGAATATGGCATTTTTCCATTATTTAACCAGCTTGGGGTTGGCATATATACATAGTAGGAGATGTGGGTTCCCAGCACCCACATGGGTGGTGCAGCTGAGCTTGCCCCCCCTCCTTCCAAAATACAGCCTGCGGTAGTATTTTTCAAGTGGATCGTGGAGAGTACATTGAGTGTGAGATTGGATAAAAAAGGACTTATTGCTGTATAATTTGAAGTTACATTTGTAAATTGTTTAATCCCTGTTTGCAGTAAGCTTATTGATGCAGTCTGATGGAGTTAGAAAAAAAAAAGTCTCCTCAGTTGTAAAAATAATGAATAGCAAATGAAAAACAACTGAGATAATATTCTGAAAATATACTCTTTAATCCAGATTCTTCACAAAAGTATTGGCATCAACTTTATACCAGCAAAAAAAAAAAAAAGAATTGCTTGTAACCGAGTACTTGTGTGAACAACCTTGATTAAACAGTGCATTTGAGGAACATCATCTCAGCTGTTTTCTTTGGTTTTGTCCTATCCTAGACTTTCTTTCAACTTTGTGTGTTGTCCTGCTTTTATGTTTTTTAGTGGTGTTATGTGTAGACAGCAGCTCCATTCAGATATATTATTCAGGACTCTGTTGTGATGTTTGGATACCAATCCTGTCATTGAAATGGAGCTCTGGAAACATCCATCAGAATTTGTTAGTTATTGGTATCTTCTTATATTAACAAGTATCAGGAATTGTTGATGTACAATTGAATGTTTTTACCAAGTCTTTATTTGTACATAGTCATCTGGAATATTTTTCAATTTAAAAGAACAACAGACTGAAATATCAGTGGAAACCTGTGAAAAGAAAAGGAAGACACTAGCTAACACTTGCTGTTTTATACTTTTTTTTGCAAAGAATAGCAGTAATTTCAAGAAATGATAGATAAAGCCCATTTTAACTACATTTGCATAACATGGTGTTAAACACTTGGTGGCAATTAAACTACCATTTTTCCTCTCCATTTGTACTGTAGATTGTTGGACTTTTTTCCTGAATTCCGTTGAGTTTTCATCTGCATAGTGCATTAGTCTGTGGTTCTTAATATTTTTCAGTTTGACTTTTGTTTTGCATTTACTGAGATGCTTGAGTTGATATTGTATGATTCTTGAATTGCAAAGTAGGACTTTATAGTTTCTTAACTTCAATAAAATCTATTTTAGTGGCAGTTGAGTTTGATAATTCTCTGCCACTGTGTCATGATATAGACTGTAATGTATTCTACAGCCTATATACATTTTATATTGTTCTTAGATCTCT
>NC_056728.1:365821187-365868687 GCF_019279795.1 Protopterus annectens | reverse complement strand
GTCTACACTATGGATACGTATGTCTCATTATCGCTGCATTTACTTCACAGCTGCAGCTGTCCGGGCTATGAATCAGCAAGCCCATGAAGATATGCTGCAAAGGCTGCATCACCAGGCAGGTTAGTAATTATTCTGCATGTACTGTTATATAAAATAAATGAGAGAGCCTTCAAAAAGTGTTTTAACCCAATAAATAAGGTGTAATAATCCTTTAATAAAAGTATAATTCCTGGAGTGCATCTGTATCATTTTCTTTGATATGCTGTTGTATTGTTGCATTTTACAAATAGTACTGTTATATTAAGCAGTGCCAACCCACACTTGGGTAGGCCCATATAACGTGGATGAAGGGAGTGCCAATAGCTTTTATGCATATTTACAGCCCTTAACTGTTGGCTCATGCCCAGCATGTACAGGTTAATCTGACACATGAGTAGCTTAGTATTTTGTTCCCCAGAAATGTCAGTGTGCTGCCAGAAATGTAGGGAGCTGTTAACATATAGCTGATACTTTCACCTGAACATATCTAGATAATTATTTGAAAGTAGAGCTGTCAGTGTACCATCTTAGCAGTAGTGTGTGTGAGCAACTCTCAAAATATGTAGCAGTAACATCTGCATCTTGGACAGTTTGTATGTAAGATACAGCTCATGTATATAATGATCTAGCAAAATCCAATTGCACAATATAAGGACATTGGGTAGTGTAATAATACATGTAAAGGACATATAACTGCAGTTAATGGGAATGTAGTGAAAACTAGAAGGATATATAAGTTATTAATTGAGCTATCCTTTTCCACCCTACTGTATGTGCATAAAAAATGCAATTCTACACCTCAATTAGTATGTCTAATCTCAAAACATTTGTTGGGACATATGTCCTATTGGTTTATAAATAATTGCATTTATTTCTATGCATGTGCTCTGTTAAAATACCACAATATTGGTGGCCCATTGCCATCAATTCAACCTGCATGCTGTTGTAATGTCCACTATAGTTCTATATATGCATGTGTTATGCTTGCTTTTCAACTGTTGAAAATCTGGTGTGTTGGGTTAATGGGAATACTTCTGCATGCTGTTATAACTAATTGGGAATGCTGTTGACGGTTACTAACCCATATCTTTATTAAACCCTCCAAAACATAATTCGTATGGGAAGGCCAGTTCCAGAGGACCCACCTGCCCCACCTCAGCTGGCCATGGCACCTGGCACCAGCAGGTCTGGTGCCCAGCCTGGGACCTCCTCCTTCATTGGCCCTGTGCAACCTTCGGGTGGAAGCACTGCAGGGGATGGGGCTCGGGCCCCCTGTGCAAGTGTGGGTGGAGTAGGGCCACCTATCACCCTTCAAACAGTCTGGGCTGTGGTGCGTAGAGAGATTGAACGTTCTGTTGCAGAACCTCTACGCCAGCTTGAGGCATGAGTGGCACAACTCCCGGGTCAGCCTGCCCCACCTTCACAGCCCTCAGCACAGCCACCCTCTAGGCTGTGAAGGTGCAGTGGTGACTGCCCATGGGTGGGGACCTCAGTCCCACTGGTTCCATCTGTGGGCTCATGGGCTTGCAATTTCCAAACATCCCTCCCTGTCAAAGGTGTTCACCCACCACATGTCATATACTGCCCCTGTATGCATCTTGTTTGTCTTGTCTATTTACCTCCCCAACCTACCTCCCCAAATATACCTACTTCCCCTACCCCACATTCCATTCTCACCTGAAAAAAAAAGAGCAATCTGCTCCCAAAAAAAAAAAATTACGCCCCATACATAGCTGCCCATTTTGCACACATGTCCACTGGACACATAAAATGTAATTTAATTGGCATTACAACATACTTTGTTGTCCTCACCTCTCTCTCAGGGGTTGAAGGTTTCATATCTACCTCCAAATTTATTCCATATGCACAGCTGTTGCTGTTAAAATAATGGACAGTTATGGACCTTCCCTACACCTGTCCTGCACATCCCGAGCTACTTTCCATACTGTCTTTGCCTCTTTGTGCCCCTTTTCACCACTTTCCTATCTCCCTATTTTTGTTTTCTTTCAAAGAAATGAGCATGGGGGTTAGCGAGAGTAAGCACCATTAATCAGTAGTTAGTGGGTTTGAGTGAGTGTGTGCTTGTTTGAGCTTAGCTAAGCATTGCTAAGCATCACGCAAACCCGCGCAAACCTGCTTACAACTGCTTAAAAGTGTCTTAGTCACTCTGTATGTGAGGGCCCTTGTTCTGCTCAGGAGCAAAATAAAAAAACCTCTGTTAGTCTCAAACCCCGGACCTTGTAGACACTACACAACATGAAGTACCACTAAGCCACAGTAGATATACAGCAAGTTGGTGCTGAAATAAATATATCATGCATCAGAATGACTGAATGTAAAGGAAAAATAGGAATGCCGTACCACACAATTTGTTCTGTGGATCTTTACCAACAGTTGTTGTGGGATTACATTACATGACTGTGATAAGAGAAGCAGCCATTCTAGCAGGAAATAATGTTACACCATCACTTTACAACCCCACACGGTATCACAGCAGGACAAACACTGGCATATCTGTTTAGGGCAGAGGCCATACCTCCCAACTGTCCCTAATTTTCAGGGATGTCCCTGATTTTGACACAAATTTTAGCTCTGTCCCTCTGAATCCCTCCTAAAACTACTGACGTTGGCCATAAAGGTGATGAATTACACTTAATGAATAATAACAAAAATTAAGAGTTAGACACTTCTTTTACTTCAGAAAAGGTGTATTAATTTATATGCTCTGATTCTCTCAATGTTTCAACTTAATGGCACTAACATTTTAAAGGTGTCCCTGACTTTTTCCTTACTTTTCCCTGAGTCTGTTCAAATATGTACCTGAGTGTTTGAGAGGTCTGGCAGAGGCAGAAACACAGAGGCATATCAGCCTTTCTGCTGTTATACACTGTGCAAATAGCTTTGGAAGGAGTTTTGGAAGCATACCCTTATGTAGGAATACAACACTGAAATACAAATGGATGTAGCCATGTACTGGTAGCAACCAACTGTAACAATGCCATTGCTCTATTGCTGAAAAGACCTGTGTGGTGCACAGACAAAAAATAACAGGCTATTCTCTGGCTACCATGTGGATAGGTCCACAGTTGGGAGTTACGCAGACAGATTACTTGCCTTGATAAACTAACATGTACACAGCAACCCTGTAAGTCCAGCAAGATAAAATCCACAAAATAATACTTACGGTCTCTGTACTTCTGCAACACTACCCAAATGTAGTATATACCTGTGTGTGCAGGGTCTACCAAGGATGTAGGTAAGCATACTCACAGTACTGACATGTGTCCAGTTTTTTCTGAGCAGCTATGTCAACACTAAAAAAACACAAACTGTTTAGAACTCAGTAAATGAATATTCACAGTATAGCAGTTAAATTACAATTCTTGTGACAAAGGAATACATCTCAATAACTAGCTTTGTATGGCAGTTAATTGTAAAAGTTGAAAAGAAAGTACATCTTTCCATGTATCTTGGGGTAGCATTTTGAGGGGTGAGTACATTTCTACACTGACAAGTGGGTACTGGAAGCATCAACATTAGGTCTGAGTACAAAATGTAAATCTCTGGCTACACCCCTGGCTTCTGATATAAGAACTATACCAGCCTTCTGTCTTAAACAATGATGTCCACAGCAAACAAGGATGATCTCCATCTTGGAAAGCTGAAAGGACCACGCCTACCTGAGTTAGCAATTTATAGTACTGGGTTGCTATGACAGTGATTACTGCAATTACTACACAGCAGGCTGCATGCACTTAGCAAGTGGTGGCCACTAATTGGTGCAGAGGCCATCGCATGCTCATGTGCAAATACCTACAAAAGCAGGCTGCAGTCTCTGCCAACAAACTCAATCACTCTATTGCAGAGACTGACAGAGAAAGAGACAGAGAGAGAGAGAGAGAGACAGAGAAAAGGAAAAAGAAAAATAAATATCACCAAATCATACAAAGGAAAGGTATGTGACACATATGTATTTACTGGCATGTAGTAGATGTTATTGAAGAATAGTCTACATAATTTGAACCATTCATATGTGGCAGCAGTACTTATTTATGCATAGATGTTCTGCTTAACTACTGCTATGGACAATACAGTGTGTACCTGTAGGCAGTGGGACATACCTGTGAAATGTATAGCTCAGCATTAAATGTCAAAGATCTGACCCATGTTATCTGTGTTCTGTGCAGTAGTGTGGCCAATGGCTGTTGGGGGGATTAGCGCTGACATTATATAAACATGGACATGACAGAACAACACATGCATGATAGCCATATTAAAGTGTAGCTTAGTATTGGCAACTGCTGTAGCAGTCTAGTATGCTTATCTAGCATTTGTAGCCATATATACCCCCTAATGTTAGTGTGTGTTCATATGTGACACCTGTTTGTGTTGCAGCAAGGCCCAACAGTTCAGCTGTGAGGTCCAGGGACTTACAACAGTGTGGACCTTGTGTGTGTGTGTCACACACATATGGAGAAATATATATGTGTCATATATATTCACATTTGTATATGTGCATAGAGCAGGGGACATATTGCAACTGTTTGTGAAGGGTGGAGATATATATGTTGGTGAAGGTTAGTATGCGCATATTTGTATGTAGGTTTTAGTGTGTGACAAACAAGACAGCATACAGTGCTGGTATATGACATGTGGTGGTTAAACACTGTGGGTGGTTTGTTCAGTTTGCAATGTTGAAGCCAGTGAGGCCTGCTAAAGCTACCTGGGCTGTGAACACCTTCAATGCATTTATCCCAAGACTGTGCAATTTTATTACATTACTGTGCACCTCACATCCTTTGTATAATTGATAGTCTCACTATGAAAGGTGTAATGTATATGTGCCTACATATATATGTATATGTACACCAATGGATGCGTATATGTATATATATATATATATATATATATATATATATATATATATAGATATATACTCATACACACCTACATCTACTTGTTGCAATACATTCCCTGTACTGTTAACTGACTGTGATGGTCAAGGTGTTTGTGAATACGTCAAAGATATGTATCTGTGGGATAGCTTAGTGGGAAACTGTTTATGTCATGGTATTATGGGTCATTGCTTTGATCCTAGCAAAAGCTGTATATTCTGTTGCTAGGCAGAACAAGTGCTATTGCATACAGTGTGATTAAGTCCCTTGGTTTTAACTAGGGTGAGTCATTGGAGGCTAAAGCACTACATCTATGATTATTGATTGGTACTGATGTTGAATCCAAATCCTGTGTGAACTGTAGTACTACTTGAAGCTCTCTGCCTGTACAGCAAAGTATGGTGTTTGTCCACATTGCTTGCAACCACTGTTTTGTGTGATCCCTGTATTCATGACAGACTACATTTCTCAAGAATAAGGTTGTGTAAGTACTGACACGCAGTACTGTATAGTACACACTGAAAGCTTATCTGGGTTGTCATACCTTTCTGTCCTGTAATTATGTCTGATGTGTGTGTGTGGGTATGTCTGTAACATGTCCTTTGACATATGTGTGGTAAAACATATAACTGCATATCTAGCAACATTCATAGTGTACTACAGCAGTATGCGAGCTATATTCCCAATTGTGCACATATTTTGGACACGGGTTTGCCTTTAAAAAGTTGTGTGGTATAATAGTAATACATTTACTGGACCTTACACTCATTGTGATGGATGATATATTTCTTTACACATCAGCTTGATGTATATCTACTGTGGCTAGATGGTGCATCGTGTTGCATACAGTGTGCCAGGTACTCTTGTATAGTCTTATATAGTGATTTTATTTTGTTGTTGTGCAGAACATGGTTCATTAGATTGAGAGTTAGTCAGGCACTTCAATCAGTTGTGGGATGAGCAGTAATAAGCGGCAGTTAAAGTGTTTCACTCCTGGTTAGCTAATAGGTTGCTATATATGGCAGTTCAGTGATATCTGTACTGTATAATGTTAAATATGCCATATGACTTGCTCAGACATATTTTTGTATTTATGTCTTCCAGGGATCATGGCACATCGCAGGAGCCCCACTTACAGTAGTGCTAAAGATGACATAATTACTACCAGTATGATTCAGCACTACAGTCTCATGTTCTCACAAACCAGCCATGACCAGCAGGAGCATACTGCAATGTGGCAAGATGTCCGCAGAGTAGATGAAGTAGGCCTACATAACCGGACATATGAGCAGGTATGCCACCACTGCAGTGATCTTCTCAGACATGTCCATCAGCGTGCTGCTGATGTGTGGAGACAACAGCTTGCAACAGGAGGTGGTGTTAATATCCATCCCCCCCTCACCAGAGTGGAGGAGCTGCTCCTGAGCCTGGTGGCACCTGCCCAACAACAACAGCAGCAGACATACACCATGATGGAGGTTGGAGCCACCCAGCAAGCACACATGGAGCATGCAGATAACATGGCATATCTGTAGACTACTGTTATCTGTATTAGTAGATCATGCATATGTGAGATGTGGAGTGTGCCATTAAAAGATGTGGAGCCTGTTGTTGTGCAATAATGATCATTTGGAACATAATCTGTAGCCCTGTGAATGTAAACTGTTGTTGTACTGTAAGATTGCAAACACACAGTAGCAATGCCACAGTTGTGGCCACTGACAAACTGTCTCATCTTTACGTAGGTCCCTCTGGGGTGACATCAAGGCAGCGGACAGATGCTGGTGAGTGTGTTCTACATTTATTATTGTAAATAAAAAGTGCATGTCATAGTTAAGGTGTAGGCCATGTACACATGTAACACACCTACCCATAATGCATGCTGTGAATGTTTGGTGTAAGACCACGCACATCTCACTAATATGATTAGCTGCCTCAAACACATGCAATACCCAAACCATCTCAAACAAATGTGGCTAGACTGTAGTGACCATTAAATAGGCACAGTTGATACTCAATATGCACATAACATACACATCTATGTCATACATAGAGCATTTTAACATGCTACACATAAAGGATTCCTAAACCCTCTGTAAAGACACACTCCAGTATCCAAAATCTCATCCACGCATTACACATAATATACCTGAGGGGTAGAGGCCTATCATGGGGCATTTAAACACTCTGCAACACACGACACATTCATGTCAGGGAATGCTCCTTATTGGCTTCCTTACAAACTCATGTAACAACTGTTTGTGAAGTGGTGAATGTAGCCAAGGTAGTACAGTTCCAGTACAGCATGAGTAATGCTGGTTTAGGAAACATTTGTAGCCTTGAGTGACCACATGATGCTTCATGATGATGGCCTATGGTACTATACCACATCCAGTTATTGTAACCACAGTACTACACATAGTTTTCATTGCTATACACCTTGCTATACATCTTAATGTTGCGTGTGTGCACACATATGCACCTCTAAACAATATGCATACCAATCACCATTTGCACAACTGACACATATATGTCTTGTGATGCTATTGAGTTTTGAATACCTTCACAGCAATGTTGTATCCATGTATGCATTGTGTTCCAGGGGGAGGCCCATCACCTAATAACAAAACACATGCATCAATGCCATGTATACTGTTAGTAACAAGGACTGTCTGCACTTGCACTGCATGCTGTTGAGCAACACATGTCCTGCATGCTGACATGTGTGATATGACTGTTTTGCTTGTGATACTGTACCCCACCATCACCTGCTATTGTGTATGTTCTGAGATTGCTGGTGTTGTGTGTGTCTGCTTTAGGGAGGAGTGTATTTTTGTGTGTGTGCATGTGTGTATGTGTGCATGTGCGCATGTGCATGTGTGCATGTGCACATGTGTGCATGTGTGCATGTGTGCATGTGGTCTGACATCATGTTCAGGTCTTAAAGTGTGATTCCTGTTTTCCTCTCACAGGTGCCTAGGTGGGGCTGGTTCAGTACAGCAGGGAACCTGATGTCACTGAAACAGCCAGTGATCATGAGGATAGATGTGGTGAGGCACAGGCAGGTTTGTCAGGGTCTGTTGTTGGGCCACCAATTGACAGTACACAAGTTTCCATCCCATCCATGCACACAGTCATACTGCCTGTACATCCATCATCACCATTGCCCTTAGCTGAGAGACAGTGTACGGTTGGCACTGGCCAGGACAGTGTGGTATCTATGGCACATGTATCAGGACACAGCAGCCATAGCCAGATGTCTGGAATGGTACCACATAGGCAGATACCCAGAGGTTCTTGTCAGAGCACTGCTGGTCATCATGCCCCTGGCAGACGTGCCACACCACCTGGATCCAGTGGACATATGTCAACCTCTTCAGATAGTACCCAGTCTGGATTAATACCTGATACTGTCTGTAGCACCCCTGCCAGGCACAGGTTCCGTATCTGTGGCCAGAGACGGTGATCTGTAAAGCCTTCCAGGTACAGTCTGTAGCTGTCTCACAAATCCCTGTATATGGCAGCCACATGGTGGAACTGTGTGCATGCAGACACACACACATAAACCAGAAACCTAGGGCAAACACATACCCGCACACATTAGATCAACATTGGCCCATAATAGTACTCATGGCCCTCACACACACACTCACACACACATGTCGATTGTATGGCTCAGTGTAGGCCTCTGGCAAACCAACAACACACCCTGTGCATATGATGAAACCTGTGCCACCTCCTGTCATCTGTAACATTGATGCAGGAACAGGCTAACATGGTGCTGATGCACAGGGTAACTATAATAAACTATATCAATGGTTGAATGTGTAGCATGTTGTCAGCAGTAAAGTGTAATGATATCCTTGAAGGTGTAGCTGAGCAGGCATGATGCATTAAAGCTGTAATTAGCAATGTTGTATTGTTTCCACCAGTGTTTATTCCAATTGTGTTTTGTTTGCCCATGTGCCACTATGCTGATGTGTGTAGTTGTGTCAGCATGTGTTATACTGTGGAGAGTAAGTGTGGGGTGTGTGCAGCACAGGTCTGTAGGTGTACATTGTGAACATGGTGGAGGTGCACTGTCTGCATGTATGTGCATATTGGACACATGGGCAGGGTGACATGCCCTGTATTGGCCAGTGTTAACACTCCATACTTTCTACTGGTGGCCAGTATGCATTGTACTACACACATTTTGGAACTTGAGTACACATGTGTGTGTATGACATGGGTTGACACTGTGCTGTGGGTGATGCTGTTGTTGCTATCTGTCATTGGTTTGCATTACTAAGGTTAACACTGTCCCAGCTGCATAATCCTTTATTAATGCACACTGTTTACCTACAGGATTGCATGGACCGTGCTATCACAAACACAAGAAATTCTCACTTATACAGTAAAAGTGCATTAACCTCATGGACCCCTGCCATAAACTAAATATATAATAGAAGGTGTGAAGTTGTACCAAAAGAGTTACATACCAAGAAGGGATAACCTCTCTGGTCAGTATCATTGGGAAAATACAATCCCTTAATAAACATACAAGGCAAGCTTCAAAATACAAAATGGCAAGGATTCCAAAGACAACACTAAAGCTTTCTTCAATGTTCTTCATAATCTACAGGGAAAATCTCGCATCGGGTCACAGTTAATGTAAATGGTCTCAAAGTACACGTATATGACTGACATTACCAATTCCTTGTCAGACAGTTTGAATGCGGATTTCACCACCCTGTCATTACACAAGGGCCACATTTTCAGACCTGAAGAATGTAAAACCTGATGATTCACAGACACTCTAGTTAAAACATCTCTTTAACAAAGTACACACCACAGTGGCAAACTGGACAGTGTCCCTGGCTGTGTCATACACAAGCTGACATATGAAGTCACCACTCACCTAAATGCTCTGTCCAGATGCAGCCTCTATACTGGTTACATACTTGTGGAATGACACACGGTAATGGTGTTCACAGTCCACAAGGGTTGAGCTATAATGTCTTCTTCTTCTTCTCCTTTCGGATGCTCCCATTAGGGGTCACCACAGTACATCATTTCTTCCTGGCCTTTGCATCTTACGCTATCACACCATCCACCTGCATGTCCTCTCTCACCACAGCCATAAACCTCATCTTAGGCATTCCTCTTTTCCTGTTACCTGGCGGCTTCATCCTTAGCATCTATTTCACAATATACTCTGCATCCCTCCTCAGCACATGTACAAACCAACTTAATCCTGCCTATCTGGCATGGTCTACTAACCATAAAACCTGGCCTGACCCTCTAATGTACTTATTCTTAAACCTGTCCACCTTCATCACACCCAGTGCAAATGTTAACATAAATTGATTAAGGGTAGAACTACAACAGGTCCTGGAAACTCTCACCCTATAAGCCAGACCAATTTTATCTGGAAGGCTAAGGAGCACAGCATTATGGAACTCATTAACAGAGACATTATGAACCTGCAAACACTGCACCATACCCACTTAGGTTCTCTAAAGGCCAGATCATGGCTCCTACACCTAGTAGACTTCAAGCCAGTCAACAAGGCTACAGGTGAGGGAGGGGAGGTCAACACAGCCAAGCTACAGCTCACCAGCAATTCATACCCATCACACATACTGGTATTATACATAACCTCAACAGACTGACCATAAACGATTGTTAGATGATGGCTTGACAACTGATGCACAGATGTAGGACACACAGTAACATTTGCAGCCTCCATGTACTATTCTATGCCAGTAACAAGTGGTATTCACCTGCACTCAGTCCTGGGACCACTCCTGTTTGGCATATAGCTTTCTTAGGTACAAGCAAACACAGTAGGGATATGTCTGCCCACGTTTGATGACAATGCATACTGTGGGATACACTTTATTCTCCAGATGACACACACATCCTCCAAAAGGGTATCATACAGACAGATACCTGGTGTCAACCTCATGCTGTAAAGCTATAAGCATAAGAAAGCATAGTTATCCACTTTTAGAAAACAAAGTATCCCCAGTGTGCCACATAGGTAGTAGCCCCCAAAATGTGGAACAGGTACTAATGTACACATAGAGCCATGTGTTAAGTCATCTCTCCTTTGATGCTCACATTACCAAAGGGTTTTGGAAATCCCTCTGTGGAGCACATAAGTAATAAAGGGTTTGCATGCAGATCCACAGAGGTTGTTGCACAACTATAATGATTAGTCATCTTTGCCAGACTTTGCTTGCTTTGGAACATGTTTCAAATATACCTCAAGCATAAACCCTCACTCACACTCTTCAATAGAAACCATGACGAGTGGATGTGAAACGGAAGATGTAGCCCAGGGATCACTGCAGTGACTTAGCTTGTCACAAGCATACAGACGTGACGTAAGGTCTGGAAAGCACCAGCATGCTCTGGCAAAGATAACACATGCATTCATGGAGAAAGCAGAGTACCCACCTATGAAATACTTGAGGTCACATGTATGTATATGGATTTGCCCCACAGCTACCTTACATGTGTAAAGCACATACAGTTGTCATTGTGATATGTCATACACTAGAAAAATCAAAACCCACTCTACATTGGCCAATGGTGTCACACACCTGGAGCACAGATACAAACACAGTCAGCAAGTGTGAGATTCAAACTCTTTCCTAACTACATTACGAAACTATAGCAGTATGCATTTATACAACACACTATATACATTACTGAGATCTTACTTTTCCACAGGTATATTTGTAGGTTGTTGACATCATCAGACTTGACAAAGATGAGTGTACCACATTTAAGGGGTGTGAGTAGTCTCCAAAAAGGTTGCGCCTTCCCAGGGAAACACACACACTCATGCACACAGTTGGCAAGTGCAGGATTCAAGCCCTTACCTAATTACATTATGATATTGCAGCAGCATGCATTTATATGACGCACTATACACATTACTGATATTTCACCTTTCCACAGGTATATTTGTAGGATGGTGACATCATGAGACTTGACAAAGATGAGTATACCACTTTTAAGGTGTGTGAGTAGTCTCCAAAAATGTTGCTTCTTTCCTGGGAGACGCACACAGTTGGCAATTACAGGCTTCAAACCCCTACCTACCTACATTATGATAATGCAGAAGTACGCATTTACACAATGCACTATACACATCACTGGGACTTCACCTTTCCACAGGTATATTTGTAGGATGGTGACATCATCAGACTTGACAAAGATGAGTATACCACTTTTAAGGTGTGTGAGTAGTCTCCAAAAAGATTGCTTTTCTTCACAGAGAGACACATACAGTTGGCAAGTGCAGGATTCAATCTCCTACCTAACTTCATTATGATACTACAGCAGTACGCATTTACACGATGTGCTAAAGACATTACTTGAATAGTTGTTTTCCACAGGTGTATTTGTAGGATGGTTACATCATCAGACTTGACAAAGATGAGTATATCACTTTTAAGGTGTCTGAGAAGTCTCCAGAAAGGTTGCTCCTCCCCAGGGAGAGACAGACACACACACACACACACACACACACACACACACACACACACACACACACACACACACACACACACACACACACACACACACACACACACACAGTTGGCAAGTGTGGTGTTCTTAATCCAAACTAAGTACTTCTTTACACTTCAGCAAGCAATATGGATTTACAGGGTGCAATACAGACATTACTTGCTGACAGTCTGCACAAAGGTTTTTTTCACATTTGCTAACCTCAGCAGGCTTATCATACTAGGTGTATTGTGAGTGTATTGTATGCATAGGCCATGACCATATCATATATGGGTTGATGCACCACATGCTGGCACACACAGGGTCAAACCTTGAGTAGCATCTTACCTTCTCCTACATGATACTGCAATATAACAGAAAGATGATAAACTTCAACAATTGGCTGAGCTTCTGGTGTCATTCAAAGGGGATCCAGTCTCTGTCTGCCTGTGATGACATGATAGACAAACCTTGTTGCTTCACTACAGATGGTTTGCATCTGTTGCCCCTATGCTTCTGAATACTGGCCAAGGCTCTTGTTGTCCACATATTACCTTTTTTAGGCAAGGCTCAAATAGGTTCATAGGTAGGTACTAGGCTATCAGCCCTGGGGCCTATACAAGCCCAGCCAAAAAGGTACCCTGGCTTTTGCCACCCAATACATTTATTTTCCTGTGTCACTGTTGAGCAGAGACACAGAAGTGATCCCCAGGGTAAATTTCCTATTTCCCATCCAATCATCAAGATTTTTCTTGAAGAGTGCTAATGAGAAACTTTGTTTGATATAGATAGGTAGTTTATTCTGGAGTATGTGAAGTCTCTGGGACTGGAATCTATCCCTCCAGCAAGTTCTGTTTATTGTGGTGACAAGGTTTAGGTCCCTAGAGCGTGTAGGTTCATAGGTTCATAGGTAGGTACTAGGCTATTGGCCCAAGGGCATTTATAAGCCTAGCCAGAATGTGTTGGCTTTCGCCTCCCTTTTAAATTAATTTCCTGGGCCTTTGTCTAACAGGGCCACTGAAGTGATCCCAGGATTAAATTTACAATTTCCCATCCACTCATCAAGATTCCTCTTGAAGAGAGTCTGCGAGGGGCTCTGCCTAACATCAACTGGGATTCTGTTCCAGAGTGAGGGAAGTCTCTGGGACAGGAATCTATCCCTCCAGCACATCCTGTTTATTGCTTTGCTGAGGTTTAATTCACTGGAGTGTGTGGCTCTAAGACATTTGTTTTTCTTGAGGTGGAACATGTCCATTAATTCCGGGTTGGACATGGCCTTATACATCAGGCATAGATCACCTCTGAGCAGGCAGTAAACAACCAAGTAGAGCTGGAGTTTCTTTAGTTGAGCTACATAGGGCATCTCTTTGAGGCCCATGATCCTTTTGGTGAGGTACTTCTGTGGTCTTACTAGCTATTGCATGTGCCAATTAAGGTATATACTAAATGGGGCACTGTACTCTATTATGGGCCTAATGAGTGATGAGTAGAGGGGCACAATGACCTCTCTTGATCTACAGGTGAACCCTTTTGTGATTAGGTGGGCTACATAGAAGGAATATGTAACCACTTTGTTAATGTGATTATCAAAGGAGAGGTTACTATCTACCTGGGTCCCCAGGTCCCTAATTACATTTTCCGTACCTAGTGGATTACCACCTATGTGGTAATTCGTGGGCACTTTGTTTTTTTTCCAAAGGGGATGACTATGCAATTTTTGGCATTCAGCTTGAGGCAATGGTTTTGACACCAGGTATCTGTCTCTGTAAGACCCTTCTGGAGGATGTCTGTGTCAGCCAGACAGTTGATTATGGCCCCCAGTTTGCAGTCATCTGTGAACTTGGTCAGCCATAGTCCTCCCATGCTTGCCTGTACCTCAGAGAAGTATATACTGAACAGGAGGGGTCCCAGGACTGAGACCTGTGTGATTCCACTTATGACTGGTTTAGAGTCGGACATGGCACCCACAACTCTGACCATGTGTGTTCTATCCATGAGCCAGTTGGCCACCCATCTCATGACATAGGGGTTAATGTTCAAGCTGGTAAGCTTGTCTATGATGCCAGAGTGGGGAATGGTGTCAAAGGCCTTAGTGAAGTCCAGGTAGGCTGTGTGGACTACCCTTCCCTTCATCTATGGCCTTGGTAACTGTTTCAAAGAAGTCAACTAGGTTTAGGAGGCAGGATCTGCCTTTAACAAAGCCAAATTGTGCACAGTCCAGTGTCTGGAGCTTCCCAATGTAAAAAATAGGTAGCTTCCCAATGTCTCTTTTTATGAGTTCCATGATAATTAGCTCCATAGCTTTGCAGACCAGGCTGGTCAGGCTTATGGGGTGATAGTTCCCAGGTACTGTTGTGGCACAACCTTTGTGGAGCGGGATGACTGTTGCTGTACGCCATTCTTTGGGTACATGGCCAGTGGTAAGACTGAGTCTGAACAGTGAATTTAGGTGAGGGTTTGGTTCCTTTTGGAGCTCGTGTAAGACACAGCCCGGGACACCATCCAGTCCCATTGATGCTGTGTTCTTAGCTTTGGAGAGGGCTGTTTTTACTTGCATGTCCATGATGTCTGGGGCTCAGCATTCTTCTAGGATGGACAAAGGCCCTTTTGGGGTGAGGGGGGTGAAGTTTGCACTAAACCTGTCCACCAGGATGTTGGCAATGTCAGTTGGTTCAGTGTATTTTTTGCCATTTTGCAGTAGCTCAAAGCATATCTGAGAGTTGCCACCTAAATGCTTGCTATAGCTAAAGAAGGCTTTGTGGATATCTTTAGATTTCTTGGCAATTTTTCTTTAGAAACTGGCCTTGGATGATTTTATGAGTGATCGTAGTTTTTTGCTAATAATGATCAGTGATGCCTTTTTGGAATTTTGCTCTATCATGTAGTAGTTTCCTCCTTCTGTTGTATAGCTTATTTATAGCCAAGGACCACCAGACTGGTTTCCTCTTTTTGGAGGAGTGAGTCTTGGTTTTACTCGGGATGGCTTGATCCATGCATCCCTGTAGATGCTCATATAATGCACTTGTAAAGGATTCTGCAGATTGGATAGCATTATCCTGTAGAAAGGGGGCTTTGAAACTTTCCACTTTGGTCTTGAGAAGTGTAAAGTTTGCTTTTGAAATGATTTTCACAGTGGTTTCCTTGACTGGGGGTGGGGTCGGGATGCGGATGTCCAGTGTGATTACTTTATGATCTGATCTTACCAGTGAGGGGTTTACCTCTGGTGTGGAACACTGATCCCCCATGTTGGTGATGATCAGGTCCAGTATGTTGTCATAGTGGGCGTGGTGACCAGCTGTTCCAGGGCGTTTGAGATTATAAACTCTAGGAAGCATTGGGCAAAGGAGTTTGTACTTGAGTAATTCTCCCAGTCAATGTTTGGGTAGTTGAAATCTCCTCATATCATGGTGTTTGGTAGGACCTTTATATTTTCCAGTGTTTTCAGGAATGCTGATTGAGGGTCCTGAGACAAGGTAGGTGATCTGTAGCAGGCTACGATCTGATAAGCAGCTTTGCCCACTGTTAGTTGCACTTGGATGGTCTCCGAGGCCTTGTGCTGTGCCACTAACCTGGAGGTGTGGGTATCCTTTATGAAAATGGAAACACCCCCTCCTTCTGTATTTTGGTCCGGGTTTTGGGGCTGAAGCTCAGAGAGATTGGGATTTCTTTAAGTGGAGCATGTCCAACAGCTCTGTGTTGGACATAGCTTTGTATGTTAGGCAGAGATCACCTCTGAGTAGGCGCCCCTGCATCCACATTATATGGGCCTACCCAAGTGTGGGTTAACACTGCTTAATACAACAGTACTATTTGTAAAATGCAACAATACAACAACATATCAAAGAAAATGACACAGATGCACTCCAGGAATTATACTTTTATTTAAGGATTATTACACCTTATTTATTGGGTTAAACACTTTTTGAAGGCTCACTCATTTATTTTATATAACAGTACATGCAGAATGATTACTAACCTGCCTGATGACACAGCCTTTGCAACCTATCTTCATGGCTTGCTGATTCATAGCCCTAACACCTGCAGCTGTGAAGTAAATGCAGTGATATTGAGACATACCTATCCATCATATAGACAAGCATAGCAATTCTTAACTACTTAATACAATGGCTACTTACTCAGTACTGGGGCATTAGGCATCGCACGGGACTTCTGGATCCACTGGTCCAGTTGATCTTCCTTACGTTGCTTCAGGTCAGAGTAATGGTGCCTGACCTGCTCACCAGTCCGAGGAACGCCAGTGGCACTGGTGAGATCACGAGCTAGACTGTTCCAGGCCTCCGTTTTATATCGGGTGCCCTGGTACTGACCCCGCAGGAGTCTTTCCTCATGGTTGTGGATAAGGAGCCAAACCATTACTTTGGTCACCTCAATGCCTTAGTGTTGCACTTGAAATCGAGTGCCTTCTCCAATACCGATCATGCTGACTGCAGAAGGGAGCTACAACCAGTTATGGCAAGTATTCCTGCCTGTGGAGCTTAAATATGCTTCATTTCCCGCATTTATTTGTGATTGGCCAGTTTTGAAAAAGCTCACCTGTAGGCACACCTGCTTAGCTGATGTTGGCAATGTTTAATATTCCTTTGATAGATATGTGGCTGTTGAAAGTATATGGCTATGAAGTGTTGTCTTGGCTTAGTGGTTATGTACTGTGACTATAGTGCACAATATCCTGAGTTCGAGCCTTGTCACTGCTTTTTATTTTCCTACTGGCCAGACTTGAATGGTTAAGGTACAGTAAAGGAGGTGTGGCCGTGTTTAGCCGACTTTGCTCGACGTTGCCCGAAGTTGCCCGACGGTGCGCAGCTATGCACAAATACGTTGTATTTGCGCTGGTTAGCACGGTGCACAGCTACGTGCAAATACATTGCGCTTGTTACCGTGCTGCTCAGCTACGAGCAATTTTTTTTAAATATGCTAAATACTGCTAAAATGTGCTTAGCAGTGCTTTATATTGCTTAAAATAAGTTACTCATGCCTCAGAATGCATAACCATTTCACCTTCATATATATATATATATATATATATATATATATATATATATATATATATATATATATATAAAATTCATTCACTACTACATATAACATTTGAATGCTTTTTACAAAACTTATACATGATAAATGTCAGGAAATATTTTTGTATACAGATTTCCAACACAAAATGGAACGGGCAGTAGTGGGACTCAAACTGGGAATGCCTCCTCTTTGTGCAAAAGCTCTAACCACTATGATATCGCTATTTGGCTTAAGTTGCAAATTTTTTTCTTATTATTCTCTTCGGTGTCTAAGCTGCTAACTGTAGGTAAAAAATGGGCAATCCCGCGCAAACACGTGCAAATACGGGCAGCTATATCGGAAATAAAACAAAAAAATTAATTTCTTTTAATTTTTAAATTTGTACAAGGTTTAACATATGGGGGAGTGCAGTGTTACAATGTACACATGTGAGCGGACTTGTTCATGTAACTCGACATTTCTTGGGTTTTGTCAATGCAGGGGCGTGGATTTTTGGACTGCTCGGCAGTCCGACACACCCCCTATGCTCTTCCACGCTCCATGTAAACTATAGAGTTGAGGCAGCGTGCCCTCATTAATATGCATGGCATGCTGCCATCATACTCTTAGACTAGCGTTTCCGTGTAAGACTAATCTAGTCTTACACGGAAGATTAGTAAATCCTGGGGATTATTTGCTGGACACACACAATGAAACAGTATGAGATGTACAGGGTTGCCGTTATTAAGGAGTGTTTGCAAAAAGTTATAAAAAAAACATACATATTTTTATATTTACATTAATTATACAGAAATGGAGTGTGATACTGTTGTGTTATTGGGTGGCCTATACAAACCTCAAGTGTTAGTGAAAAGTAGACTTTAAATATGAAGGTTAATTTGAAGCCTTCCAGTGAAATAAATGTTTTTTTTTTTTTTTTTTGGTAAAGTAGTTATGAATATTAGGTATATTTTTATATCAGAATTAATACTATAAACACTGTGTGACCTGCAGGCAAACAAATGCTGACATTGTACATATAGTATTACAGCACATGATTCTGCCACTCACAGTTTTCATCTAACATGTATGGTTTTGTAAATTAATATTATTTTGAAATTTTGTGAAAACGTGCATAATTTTCATTGATTGTGCAATATCGCATGCAGCAGTGTGCTACTCTGTCTTGTCATGTATCACTTGTAACAGTTAGTGCAGTGTTTTGAAATGCATAAAGTATTCATTTCAGTAACATGAGAATGAGTCAGTAGTGAACATTTGCACAATGTGACTCTTTCTTATTTCTGAATCCCATTTTATCACCATAAGGCTAATATAGTTCACCAGTGAAGCATGAATAGTGCTATGGTAATAAATAATATCCTCAGTATCTATACATGTAAATAAATACTGAACATTTCTAGTAGCTCAATTTGGGTATAAAGACTATTGCATGCTAAAACCTTGTGCAACCATTAAACATGAACTGTAGTCTGAGGCACAGCTCAATGTTACTTAAATAGTGTATTTCAGGGGTTATGATTAATTGTTTCCATTCAAGGACTCTTCATATTTTTATTCTTGCTTCCCTGATTCAAGTAAACAAGGGTTATCTCTTTGTTATCAGAACTGTAATTTGTTTTGTTTGCTTGTTTTTAAGTGAGTAATCACTCTCTGTGTGTGACTACAAGTGCTGTTTGTTAAAACAGTAGAACCCTCAGCCTTCATAGCAATAAAGTAAATCGAAAAATATAAAATAAGGATAAAAAACATGAAATGGACAAGAGTTTTACTTGGGGCAACTACAGAAACTGACCTAAATTAACCTTTTGTGAGATGGTAAGTGCATGTCAACACCACTTAAACTGAGCTTGATCTTGGATAGTATCTAAACTAAAAGCCTGTGTGACATCAAGTGGGTATTTAAAATATTGGATGAATGGTGAATAGCTAGTTAGTGAAAGTCAGCAAAGCAGAGCATTGTGATATTAGTCCATAGGGCACACACTGAAGCAAGATAATGAAATGGACTGTTGAAAATGGGAGGCTGGACTGCTAAAAGTTTAAATGGGTTACGATACATTATTGCTGGGTTATTTCTATGGTCAAAATGAGGATAAGACAAGATCCTCCAAATCAAGTAAAATGAAAATTAACAGAACATACTATGTATTTAGGCTATTAAAAATGAAAAAGAGGAATCTTGTATTGAATACATAGTATAAACTAAAATGTTTTTGGCTAGGAAAATGCTACAGGGAGCCATGAAAATGTATTTTCTAGGTCTAACGGATGAGAGGAGGCAAGAGAGAGTATGCATCATGACAAGATGGAAATAAATGACTTTACAATGAAAGAATACAGTAGAAACCTTATAGCAGATTACATAATAAGACACAGTTAAATAATTTCTTAAAGGCTGTGCACTCAGATAACTTTCTAAGCAAGAGGTCAAGGTACTTGCCAAACCTATTGAAATTTCAGATGTTTGCATCAATAAAAGGGCTTGCTGTGGGTAAGACCCTGGGACCTGACAGTATTAAATGCAACTTTTATAAGACTTTTAGAACTGTGATATCCTCACAATTGCTGATGTTTTTATAATGACAGATAAGTGACAGGTACTTAAACTATTCAGCAGTGGTTAAGGTAATTATGTTCTCAATGCCATATACAATTTTACAGTCAACAGAAAATTATGCACTATCATTAATCGAGAGGAAATTAAAGATGCACCCTAAAATCTTGGCACATAGAATAATTGAATAATTTATGGTATTTAATTTCACAGAAACAACAAGCTTTGATAAAAATATTGATCGGGTACTGGTGAGGTTACCATTTGAAAAAAAAAAACATTCAGAAAAGCCACAGCTGGCAAAAGAACAAAAGAAAATGCAGCAGTTATATTTGTGGATTTCCACAAAATATTTGATTCTGTTGAACAGGATTTTACTTAGCATGCTATGGAGGAAATACACTTCCCATATAAATATATAAATAGATATAAGCTTTTATATGTATGGTCAATAGCTGAATGATATAGATTAATAGCTTGCTGTTTCAAATCCTTTACAAATAAATCAGGGAATGCATAAGGAATGACTAACATCTCCATTGTTATTTGAATTAGTGATACAGACCTTAATTTATTTTTAAGGCCAAACTTATTAAAATGTTGTTGTTTGAGTAACAAATTAAGAAGCACTTTTATTTCTTTTTCTTTTTATCTAGCCTTAGTCCTCAAACCTATCATCCCCCATACTAGCATATACCATTATTAGTAATTGCTAACACATGGAATCTGTCCTACCTTTCCCTTACAAGCTCCACTCTAACCTACACACTCTTCACCTTTAGCATTCCTAGGTACTCCTATACATCTCCTATAGCTTCTCTTCTTTTTGTCAAGCACTCACTATTTTATCATCATTGAACTAAAATATCAACCACCCACTCATCCTTCCCATCACATGCTAAATCAAGCTTCCCAAATACTTACTCAAACTATTTCCTATCTTACAACTACTAGTCCTTTAAAGTAATATTGGGTACAACCCATGCCAACTGTCTATCTCTTCTTACCTTCTCAATGCCCAAAGCATTGCAAGCAAATGCGATCAAATTAATGCTGTTATAACTCTTCATAACTCAGACCTAGCAGTTACTGAAACTTGGTTGACCCCATATTGATCCCTCTTTCCACCAACTTCTTCTTAGATATAACTATTTTCATGTCTGTGTACTAGGCAATACTAAAGGAAGCGGCACCATAATGCTATACAAATTCCACTTTAAAGTGAAAATTATAAATAACACCTCACTGACATCAATATCTCAACCAAACTGACTTCTAGCAGAAATTGCCTTATCCAGTACCATGCATATCCAATTAGCTGTTACTTAAATTACTTCCCTTTCTCTCTACAGAAATTTAAATATGTGATTCAGACAATTTTATAATTATTGTAGGTGATTTTAATATCAACACATCAAAGCCCATTAATTTAGAGGTTTTATACTACTATATTGAACTACTATTGACACAACTAATCAGGCAACCTTCCAGACCCAACCTTTTGAGCAAAAGGTACTCCCTCATTGAACTCATCGCCACCGACAATCCAAAAACAATCTCATTAAACGATCATTCCTCCATCTGTTTCTCCATTTTATACCAGCTCCCAAAACAAAATCAAACTGAACCTCCTTCAGATCTAACTCTACTACCAACAGGCCTGGATTGAGCATAAGGTGACATAGGCAGCTGCCTAGTTCCTTTTGCTGGCTGGTGTGCCCCAGCCATCAATATTAATTAATGAAAAAAACATTCTCACAAAATTAAATAAAAAAAAAAAAAAACACTACTGCTGGACTTTGCAGATGATTTCTTGTACGTCAGAGGACAAGATTTCCAGCTCTGTGAGATAGTTTCAGTTTCCTTTCATTGGCAGATGCTTTACCTAATGAAACTTTACAAGCAGATCAAGTAAGAGACCTTCAATGAGCTGGCATGTCATTTAAAGTGTGAGTATTGAATTATACGGAGGAGGTTGAATTTCTTTTACAGTGAACAGTTAGTGGGAACAACACATGAAAGGAGATGCAGTATTGGTCAGAGCATTATATTTTTGTGCACATATGGAGGAGGGTTTTGTGTTTAGTGGGAAAAAGTTTGTAGCGAATGTTTTTGCAAACCAAGCAGCATTAACATCAATGCAAAAGACAAGAAGACAGGCAGGATGCACAAACAGGTAAAGTCTTCCTCATCAGATGTGTGTGCAATGCCCCAGTTGGGGGACACTGTCTAGTAAAGTGACTTGCACAGAGTAACACAGAATCATACCCTGTACCTTAGATACAGAAAGTAAAAGTCTTAATCCTCCACAAAAGAAAAGTGATTGCAATAAACAGGAACATTGTTGTATTAGCCATGTTCTTTGGATGGTTTCCTTGGCTCCCTTAATGTTGACAGTATGTTTATTATTTAGCTACAAATAAATTTGTCAGAATGGAGTCTGAGTTTAACGTTGATATTTTAACTAAGGGTATATTTTTAAATTAGCTTGCTTTAGTGCAGGTATGCAGGTATGAAATACACTGAACCTGGGCTGCAGCAGTTTGTCTAGCACTTATTGCAGATGAGTAAGGCTATGATTTTTTAAAGAGCTGCTTCCTGAAGTAAATGGTTTGATTCTCTCAACCTTCATTTGCCTTCTGTGTGACTCTGCCAAGTTACTTCACCAGACAGTAGTCCTGAGCTATTCCAGATAAAGAACAGTTGTGTCCAGTGGGCTGTCACAGGCTGTTAGCAAATGCAGACAAGAAACTGCTAGGAACCACCACGAACAATCTATAAAACTGTTTAATTTTGATAAAAACGAGCGCTTTCACGCACACAAGTGCGCTTCATCAGGTTACAACATTCACAAGAAAACCTACTACTTATATATAAAAATCATCACCAATTATCACCAATTATACAATCAATTAATCAATCAGTGATCCCTACAATTAGAGTGACAACCATTGTGCGATTTTTCATAATGGATACATAGACGTTCCTGATATTCACTATAAAATATTAAAACATATAGCTTCCTGTTATACAACATATTATAAATCAATAATAGCAAGAAATAAGACCTGCAAACAATATTTAAAATCACATTGCATTTATAACTTTCTTAATGCCCATGTTAGGATATAGTCCTTAGAGCAGCCCAAGAAGTTTCTATTTGCCTCTGTTTCGCCAACTTAAACCCGATGCGAGGTGTTTCTCATTATGTCCTATTGCCGATCAAAGGCTACACCTACTAAAACAATCCATACATATTGGTGTGATGTTAAGGAATCATCTAACATGTTTGCCTTTCATAGGTAAAATATTTGGTTAAAATTATATAAGCTAGGTATGAAACATTCTTTAAGCTTCGTTCCCAAATATCAAATGTCTACGAAGCAACAGCAGGCAACTATAGGATATGTTGCAACAAGCCCGTTAAAATTCTTAGCAAACATCACGACAGATTCAATGCCGGTAAAACCAAGCCACATTCCCGTCATGTGTACATATATATATGATAGTTGCATATTTCCTGCCACTTATTATATTATGTATCTCTAGCTCGAATTTAATCAATGCTATTCACTAACATCTGCTAGCCTAATTATTCACATTATCTTGGTAAATAATAAATAAAACCAGATGTATCTTCTTAAATAGCCTACTATTACTAAGCAGTATAGGTTTGTAGGGCTTATGTTAAATTAATAGTTAGTACTATCTTAATAAATCCCAAGGCATCCATTGCATAAAATAGATCATATTATAACCAATGGTTATTAGCAACCATGCCAAGGATATTATCAAGGTAAGAATGCTACAGCTGAGTTAATGAAAAAATGCCTAGAAAAATAGGCAATATAGGCACACTGACTTTATTGCAAAAAAGATATTCATGTATATGATTGTCATGTCATGAGGATCCTAAAAGGGCAGGGCGGATACTAACTGCAGTATTGCTGTTAGCAAATGCATTATACATTTGTCTTTTGAATTCCTGGACCCTTCATAGAGATGCTAATTAGTGCTTCATTATATGCAATTTGAGTATGAATCTCAGCACATCTCTTTTAGTTTAACGGGCTGCCAGATAAATTTTCATTGCATGTGAGTTTAAAGGGAAGGGAAGCTTACTGTTTCTAATGCAAAGTGTATTTTCAAATTGAGAGTGTTTTGTTTAGAAAATTCTTAGAAAATGGCTGTCATTGCTTTTATTATTTTGTAAAATCTGAAATAAATTTTTAAATGAAAGCCAAATCTTTGATAACTATAAAAGTAAAGATGAAAATGATATGTACACTGACAGGTTTGAACAGTGTTTATGGCAACTGGGGAGAGACAGACAAGAAATGGGACACTTGAGTGGCTGAGAAGGTGAGGAGTGGCAGGTCCATTACCCTGCTTCTAACCCCATCTGACCATGATCCTTTTCTGTCTGCCAATATACTGCAAAACCATCTTATCTCTCTCTGTCTCTCTTCTCATTACTGGACACATATTCCGGACACCACAGATCCTAAGAGAGCAGATTAAATCCTTAAACACTCTCTCTCCAGTCTTCAGGACAGTTTCCTATATCTCTAAACTTTCTAGCTGCAAACCTCAAAAATGGTTAACCCATGAGTTAAAACCCCTCCGCAAACTCCAAGATGAAACCTGGCAGTCCTGGAAATTTAATGATATTCCAGAAAAATGGGAGCAGTATACAAATGTTAGGAACCTGGCCAAAACAAGCATTAGAATACATACACATCATTCACTGATACACATCTAAAACTCTGAAATACAGCTGTAGGAAATTTTCGAAAAAAGTTAGTGTCACAGAAAGTAACCTGCCCCACACTTCTACAAAGTACTTCCTTCAGCTTGGCTGATGATGTTTTCCACAGACACGTTAGTGACCTCCCCTAAATGTGCTGCAAACAACCTCACACATGCTTCCTTATCCAGCTCACAATATCTTCGTCTATTTTATTTTCAGTATATATCATCCAAAGACATTATGCCTTTATTGTAACAAACAGAGCTGGAAGGTTCCCAGGTAGAAACAACCTATATTCCTGGTTCATGGTTCATATACCACTTTTGTGACTTCATTGTACACCCCTTAAACATATCTTTAATCTTTGACTTACTGCCAATGTCATGCCTACTTCCCAGACAAGAAAAAAATACACTCCCATTGCCATATTTATATCCTCCCATCCCAGTGCAAGATCGTAGAGAAAATGTTCTACTGTCAACACACAGACTGTATTAATAAATATCACCTGCTATCACAGAAAACAACATGTCTTCTACTAAGGGAGAAGCATGTCTACAACCATCTGGTCTTTAACCAATGAAATCCTCATATCAATGGACAAAGCCGTGTTCTGTGGTACAATTTTATAGACCTCTCCAGAGCCTTTGACCTATTGCATCACTCATCTCATATAATCCCCCTTTCAGAACTAGGTGTTAGCCCTGAGGACATCTCTCAGTTTCAAAGTTATCTGACTAACCACAGTAAGTACCTCACCCACTAAGCAAAGGTGTACCTCAAAGATTAGTGAAGTGGTGCAGCAGTTTGCATTGTTGCCTCACAGCAAGAGGTTCTCCTGTTCAATTCTTGGCTGGGGTGCCTTCTGTGTGGAGTCTGCATGTCCTCCCTGTGTTTGTGTAGGTTTCATCTGGGTCCTCCAGTTTCCTACCACATTGCAAAGACGTGTCTGGAGTGTTTCTCCCCAGGCCTCTGCTGAAAATTGGCTCATTCCAAGTTGGACTTTCCCAATACGCAAATGTTAAATAAGTAAATATTCCTGCCTCCTTCTGTTCTCAGTATACATGTATATACTCTCCTTCTGTTCTCAGTATATGCTATACAGTTTCTGTAAGCAATACCTATTGTTTGTTATTTAACTTAAATCTTGTGCAAATTATGTGTGCATAATATGGAACTTGTCTCCCTGGACCTCGGCTGAAAAAGGGCGTGTATACAGTTGGACTTCCCTGGTCAACAAAACCAATAAATAAAGATAAATAACTAAAATATATGCCAATAAACTTCCACTTGATCTTCCTTAGCTTCCTCTCATCTATACGCAGATGACATGATCCTCCACTACTTCAAGCACTCCCAGACTGCCTTACAGCAAGATCTACTATTCGACTTCAATCATCTCAGTGAGTAGATTACTGCTAAAAAAACTTTTACTAAATGCATTCAAAACTAAAGCTATCCTTTTTTCTTACTAATCAAAAACCGAGCAGATCTAAGAAAACTTGAAAATCTATAATCACAACAACCATCCCTTAGAGAGAATCTTGCATATCAGCATCACGCAGGAATGGAAATCAAACCAGAAACAGATGAAAATCAGGCAGAAACTGAATATGCCAAAAAACAAAAGAAAGAATATAAGGTGAAGGACTATATGCAAAGGCAAGAAATGTGGAAATCCATAAATATAGTTGCAAGTGTAGAAAACTTCTGGAAGAAGTCATGTTGATCAGGAATGAACACAGGAATGGTTAAGGAGAGGTGAGTTCAAACCAAGAGATGAAAGGTTAATATTGGCATCCCAAGATAGTGGATTACATACACATTGGTTTACAAAGTCCATTGAATATGTAGGGAAACAGACAAATGTAGGTTTTGTAAAACAGAATTGGAAACAGTTGCACACCTTGTTTCTGCTTGTGACATACTAATGGCAAAAGAACTGTATACCGAAAGGCATAATAATGTGGCAAGACTGTTGCACTGGGGATTGTGCAAACATTATGGTATAGAAGAGGCTGAAAAACACTGGAAACATGAGCCCCAAAGCATCACAGAAAATGATGAAGTCTACATCAAATGGGATCACCCATTACCAACAGTTCAAAAGATAGATGCTAGAAAACTGAATGTAGTGGTGCATGAAAAGAAGACTAAAGTAGCATTGAACATTGAAATTGCCACACCCAGTGGCTAAAGTGTCTTGCGTACAGAGAGACACAAAGTCATAAAACATCAGGATTTGCACGCAGAAGCTAGAGCAATGTGGAAGAAAGACACCCAGACAGTTCCAATTGTAGCAAGAGCAATGGGTCTTATAAAAAAGAATCTACAATCGTATTTAGATATGTTACCAATACATGTAACCCCATACAAATTGCAGAAGGAGTCATTACTGGGCACATTGCAAGTGTTGCAAAGAGCACTTCTGATTTACATCAAAGATTGAAACAATACTAATTTCATGAACTTTAATCATACTTTGACTTAGGAATGGGGTCCATTCCCAACATGGTATTAGAAACCCAAAGGACTTGGAGAAATTAAAAGAGTGAATCTCTTCTTTCAAGGATATTGGTCTCTGGTTAGACCCTTCAGCCAACTTCCACCTGCACTTTGATAAATGAGGTTTGGGAACAAACCAATTTGTCATGGGATACCGGTGTTTGAGGGTAGGCGAGCAAATCAGGGAAGGGGTGCAGTGGGGTAGTTATGAGTTGGGGAGGTTAGGCAGGGATTATGTTTAGTATGAAATGGGAGGGTAGATAAGGTTCGGTAAGGAAGAGTTAATTAATTGAAAGAAGGTTGGAGAAAGTGAGGTAGGTGTAGTGTGGGGCTTAGAGTAGTTATATGTGTGGATAGTTGGTTTAGGAATTGCATTTTTGTGTGATCTTGTTACTGCAAGCATTATGTCCTTGATGACCTTTAGGTACTTCTGTGAACAGGTAGACCTCAGGCTAATAATGGTTGCATGGTGGAAGTGGGTCAGGCTTCTTGTAGTATGCTGTGCTATTTTCCCCATTTGTGAGCTAATGTGTGGGGTTTGTGGGCTTTCATGTTCACCATGGTTTTGTTGCTGCTGCTCAAGCTTGGGGAATCCGGGAGGTAGCTGTTGCATTTGTTGGGCTGGGTCACTGTCACTGTTCTCCTATCACCTCACATGGTGTGTTGCATGTCTTGGTTTCAGGGCTAGTTTTCATCTGTGGTGGTGGAGCAGCGGTTGAGGAGTTCTTGTTGGACTGGTTTTGGTTAGTGTGGGTATTGATGGATCATGAGGTACCCGTGAATAACAGTCAGTCATCACACATGCACAGTGGAGTGTTAATCGCCGTGAGGGGGGAGTACAGGAATCGTAGGATTTGATAGAACAGACACCAGCAGATGAGCGATAGGGGAGGTCATACCTATCAGTTGTCTAGATCATCTCCGAATGTCCAGATTTTGCCTAATAGTTTTGGTCTGTTCATCATGGGGGTGTAAGTCTGGCAAATCACTGGGAGGACTGGAGGGGTGAAGCTATTAATTAATGGCATACAGTTGAGTTTCAGGTTGTAAGCTTACAGAACTATATATTAACACAAACCCAGTTGTTTTATCAGCTTTTGGGAGTATAGGAACAATGTTAAAAATCCGTGAGTTTTGGTTGCTGGTTTGTGGAGTTACGTTGGTGGTGGTGTGGGTTGGCAGCTTCCTAGTTTGACTGGGTGTGAGCATGCTTCATGGCTGTAAGGGGTCACAGATTGTAAGAATGGCTGCATATTTTATTCTAAGTTATAAGGATGATGGTTAAAGTGTCTAAGTGTGTAACTTCATAGCATTCTAGAATTCATGCTAATATAAACATGTATTCTTTCAGTTTTCTAAGTTTGCAAGAGCTATATTTAAAGTTGTCTCTATTGTGGGTTTTGGGCACGCTTTTATTTATGGTTTTGGCCAGATTTCTTTCTTGAAGAGTTTGAGAGGTATGAATGGAAGGATGGAGTTTCACAAGGAGGCTTGCTACTAACAGTCATTTGTGAGCATGCATTGTGGTGCTTGCTGACCATTGTGGGGAAGGGAGGGATGGTTTGGAAGTGCGGGCAAGCAGTGTGTGTGTGTGTGTGTGTGTGTGTGTGGGGGGGTTTGCATGCTGTTAAAAAAAAAAAAAAAAGAAAGAGAGAAAAGGAAGGTGGATGGCAAGTACCTGAGGGAGACTGGCATAATGGTTAAGATGTCTGCCTCATAGACAAAAGGTGTAGGGTTTGATTCTTGTATGAGTTAATTGGCTAGGCTTAAAATGGCTCACAAGGGCATATTGGCCTAGTTGTAATCTATAAACCTGTTTAAAAAAAGATGACTGAATCAATGAGGTTTCTAAGAACAGAGAGTAGAGTTGCAGGCTGCATATCTTGCAGAAGGTCATTCTGGTGCAGATCTACTTTCTGGATTTGTAATAAGGTATGTTAGAGGTATGGGTGAGAAGCAGGGCATGTTTCTGATAGTTGCAGTAGGTGGGCCAGATGTGGCAGTTTGCCCAGATTTGCAAAAGAGGGGAGGGGAGAGGAAGAAAAAGGGTGGATGGGGAAAACCATAAAATAAAAAAGGAGGAATTTGCATAGATGTATATGTGTACTGTGGCCGATTATGTTTTCACATTTGTTTCTCTTTGTAGGTTGTGTCAGTGGCTGAGATGACTCTGTCTGCTAGTTGCAGCTGGTGGGCCTTGCTACTGCCCAGATGTGGCAGTTTGCCCAGATTTTCAAAAGAGGGGAGGAAAAGAGAAAAGGGGGAGGGGGAAAGCATAAAATAAAAAGTGGGGAATGTACATAGATGTATATGGATATTGTAGCTGACTACGTTTTCTTGTTTGTTTCTCTTTATAGGTTGTGTCAATGGCTAAGACAACTTCTAGCTGCAACTGGAACAAATAGTATGGATACAGACATTATGACAAAGATAGCCAGACATTGTGGTGCAGGCGGAAGACCTGTTTTGTGACCTGCCAAGCAATGAGACCCCGGTGCCTGTGGAACAGGGTGTAGCTAGTTGGAAGAAAAGGCAACCAGGTAACCAGCAAAGGGCAAGCAGGTGACCAGAGGGAAGACAGCACATCAGCCGCAGTCAAGAGGTGTGGTTGCAGTAGAGGCTTTGGCCATGGAAACATTGCATGCTGCTCCTGCAGGTAATGATATGTTGGTGGAAGGTTTAGTAGGCATGTCAGGCTTAGTGCAAGTGGATAACAGCCTGGGTACAGGTTGCAAAATGTCATGTCAGGAGCCAGGGGACCATGCAAGTGGTTTGGGAGGCCAGCAGAGTCTAGGCGGAGAGGGACACAGTTTCAAGGAGCAGGTTTCTGGGGTGGATAACCCAGACTGGTGCAGATGTAGTTTAGCATCGTCCATAGTGGGGACGGATTCTCACTTGCAGGAGATGGGTTCAGATTTTGGGTTTTGACCAGGAGATTGGTTGGCTACACAGGCTCTGGGCAGGGCGGGGGTGCAGTATTCTTGACCCCTGATATACCTTCCTCAGTCAAAGAAAAGATCTGGAAGGGGGAGTATGTAGATATTTTTTATTTAATTGGTATGGATGGGGTCCATTGTTTGCTGGAGACAGAAAATGCAAATGACAAAGTTCTCTTGGTAGCCTTAGCAGCCCTGGGGTGAAGAAGGGTAGGCAAATTATCACCAAGAACTTGGGAGAATTGGGTGTTGGGCTTTGTGTACTATATGGCAGATGGTTGGAGAAGGAAAGTACATTGGTCCTTCCATTCTTGGCTTATTTTTTGATGATACAAGATGTGCAATGGCTGTGTGGTGGTAATGCTTGGCTATGGTATGATCAGTTTTTCATAAGAGGAAAACAGCTGATTGGTCTCTGCATTGGGAGGTGAGGCACCCGGACATATGGCTGGCCACTATGATGGATTGCTTCAGTGGGAATAGCGGGAGGTAAGGTAGAAGGAGAAGGGGTTGGGGTGTGTTGGGGTGTTAACGAGGGGAGATGTTCATGGACAGCATGTAGATTCTTGCATATTTCTTCAAGGTGTGCAGGGGTACACCCAATGGTGCAGTGTAGCTGGCAAGAAGAAAATATGGTCAACCAAGCTTCAGTTTCTCCTGATTTGAGTGGGTTATTGGCTGCCTTTTAGGTAATCCAAAGTATGTAAGGTTGGGGGAATTTTAATCAGCAGAGAAGTGTAGGTGCCTTTTGGGTGGCAAGATGAAGATGTGGGAATGCATTTCCCTGTTCTGGTGCATGTGGTGAGGATCATGCTCCAATGATATCCAGATGTTGCAGTGGTGGTGGAACTAATTGAGGGATTTTTTGGGGGATTTTCTATTAGATCAAAGGTGGGAGGGGATGGAGCAGTCTGTAAAAACCTGAAATCAGTGTAGGGGATGGAAGATATTTTGTAACTTTGGTGGAGAAGGAGTGTCGGATGGGTAGGATACTGAGTCCTGTTTGACAGCTCCACCTTTGACAGTTTTACTGTTTATCCATTGGGCTTGGTGCCTAAGAAGACAGCGGGTGAATTTTGGATGATTCACCATTTGTTTTACCCAGAGGAGATCTCTGTTAATGATTTTATTTTGGTAGATGAGGTTAAGGTAAGTTACACATCATTGGACAATGCAGGGTGGGTTATTAGGGGGTTTAAAGATCAGTGGCTGCTGAAGGTGGGTACTGAATCTGCATTCCAACTTCTGTTGGTACGGGAGGAGGAATGGCTGCTGTTGGGCATGGTGGTTAAAAGTAAGTTTTATTTTGACAAGACTATGCCAATGGGATGCCCTGTAGGCTGTGCTACTTTTGAGAAGTTTAGCACAGCATTAAACTGGATTTGGCAGCAGCGGGTGGACACTCAAAGGGAGGTTCATTGCTTGGATGACTTCCTCTTAGTAGGTGAAGGGTGTGAGGGAGCTTTACTAGGCATGCAGGAGCTTGTGGGGGTGTGTGAAGAACTGGGAGTCCCATTGGATAGGCAGAAATTGGAAGGTCCAGGGGAAACTATTAGATTTTCTGGATTTATTGGTAGATGTGGAACATGGATTGTTTTGTCTACCAAAGAAGAAGATAACCCAATTGAAAGAAAATATAGTCTGGGTGAAGGCTAGGGATAAAGTGAGGGTTAAGGATGTCCTGGAGCTTTTAGGGCTTCTAAATTTTGTATGTTCGGCTGTTCACCTGGGTTGTACTTTCTGTAGGTCTGTGGCCTTTCTGCAGAAAGGGGGGAAAAGCAAGCATCATTGGGTAAGACTCGTTAAGTTGACACGGTATGATTTATCTCTTTGGTTGTCCTTCTTAGAGCAATTTAATGGCATTTCCTTTTGACAATTGGATTGGGTTGGTCAATGGGATTTGCACTTATTTACAGATGCAGCTGAGGATATTGGTATGGGGACATTTTTTGCGGGTGAGGGGTTTGCAGCTCTGTGGCCAGCTGAGTGGAAAAAGGATTGGAAGAAGGATGTAGCCTTCTTAGAGTTAATGCCGATCTAGGTTACATCCGTAGTTTGGCAGGAACAGTTGAGGGGAAAGAGGGTTATATTTAATTTGGGCAATATTGCAGTAGTTTAGGTTTTGCAGGTGAAGACATCTAAGTCTGAATGATTACTGTTAGTTTTACGTACGTTAGTTTTACAGAGTTTGCTGACTAATTTTTCTTTTACAGGTGTACATGTGGCAGGTGCTATGAATGAGATTGCTGACAGTTTGCCTCATCTTTGGTTTTCTATGTTTCAGCAGTTAACTCCAATGGCATCGGAGGAGATGAAGGCCATGCCAGATGAGGTGTGGAGATTTAGGTTGAAGTTACTAGGTGGTTGGTGGAACAGTCCTGGGCAGCATCTACCAGGAGTGCATATGATAAGGCATTGTGTGATTCCGATAGATTCATTTTACAGCTGCCTGAGGAGGAGGGAGTCTGGTCGAAAGAACTGTTATTGCAATATTTGGCCAGGACTCATGTATCTGGTAAGGCAGTGCAGTTGGTTAGGGTGGATGTGGCCTCAATCAGTACTTTTGCTTAGGTGGCAGGATTGCATGCTTTCACTAAATCCTGAATGGCTGAGTGTATGTTGAAAGGATGGGGTAGAGTGGATGAATTGAATAGGGATAAGTGTTGGCTGGTGACAAGGCAAGTTTTGTAGGTTTTATTATGGGTCCTAGAGTTGGTGAGTGGGGAATCAGTTGATTATGTTTTATGGGTGACATTGAGCTTATGGATGCATTACGGGCCTTTTAGAGGTTCTGAGTCATTTGGGTCATTGGTTTAACAGATGTCATGATACTGCCTGTGGCAGTTCACATTTGGTTGCAGAAATCTAAGCTGGATTAGGTTGGGAAAGGCACGCAAATAGTTTTGGGGAAAGACAGGTGCGAATGGATGTGTCCTGTGGTTTGGTCTAGGAAATTATTAGCATCCCATAAAGAGTTCACACTATTTGTTTTTTCGATCAAGGGTGGGGGTAAGGTGATAACGAGTGGTCAGTTTGTATATGTAATAAGGAGGGCACTCCATTATATGGTTTTGTGAGTGATCAGTTTCCCCCATTCATTCTGTATGGGTAGAACCTCAAATTTAGTAAAGGAAGGTAGTTCAGTTGAGCTCATTAAGAGGGTAGGGTGCTGGTCTTTGAATGCTTTTTTGTCTTATTTTAGATAGTGAATAATGAGATTGGTCATTAGTAGTTTTTTTTTCTTTTTTAGGTAATGCGATTGTCATACTAGGCCACTTGTATGTTTATTGGGAGGCAAACAGGCTGCAGTTAGGATTAATGGTAAAGAATCAAATGGTACATCATTCCTCAGGTGGAATCAGCTTATGCAGGAGTTTGCAGATATACAATCATGGATGGGGCTTCCTCAAATCTTGCTGGTACATTTGGCAGGTAATGTTTTGGGTTAAAGTTTGAAGCGGCAGTTTGTGTACCGGATAAGGGAGGACTTGGATGCTTTAAAGAAGTATTCGAGTATGTATATTGAGTGGTCCAAGATAATACCGCTTTTGTTTTGGAGGCATGCTAATGGTTTTATGGCAGTAGAGCAGGCATGGCAATTTGTTAACTTTAGGTTGGTGAGGCAGCTGGTGGCAGTGGGGATGATAGAGCAGAGCGAGTTTGCTGATAGAGACCCAATGTGGTTAAGAGACAATGGGGTGTACCTGAATGAATTTGGATTAGAACTGTTTTAATTTAAATTTGGGTTTATTTTTGGCAGATCTGGTGAAAAGCTAGTATTAGGTGATGGGGGAACAGCCTAGGTCAGGCTGGTGGATGGAGAAGAGGGACATGCTTGTCCCTCTTCTGTTCCCCCTCTGGTGTTTGGATTGGGGTAAGGAATTTTGGAGGTGAAAGTGAGAAGTTGGATGCTACTTGATTTTAAGAATAAATGAGCAGAGGTGAAGACACTGCTTATTTGGGCAGGGTAAGCAGAGATACACTGCCATGATGTATAGTTAAAGGATGTTTTCTTGTGATTAATAGAATGAAATGATGCAATAAGTTATGATGTTTATGAATCAAAGGTCGATTTTGTGTGCTGTCTTTATTGAAGTAGAGCATGACAAGATGCATAAAATTAATCCCTTATTTTTCTGAGTACAAGAATACCCTCCTTTTGTATTACACTCTACCAGAACTGCAATAGGGAAAGCAAACTTACTCCCACTACTGGAATTTACCCTCTTTCTTAAATCAGCAGCCTCTACTAAAAACTCCACCTCTGTTCAAATACTAGAAAATAAAATGTGTAGAATTATTACACACCCCCAAGAAAGAAATACCACTGTGTAACACTAAAAAAGGCAATCTGGCTCCCAGATAACTAGAGAAATTCCTGCATGAAGGCACTCTCCCTCCTTTACCCTCAGAACTAATAAGAAACTTGATCCACTCAGGCCCTAAAACAGTGATCCCACATTACAAGCTGCATATCTTTGATTATGTGTTCTCAGTTCTTGGACCCAAATTGTGAGAGTCCGTCCCACCTGAAATTAAAGACTCACCCCGGGATTCATTAAGCTTGTGCTAGGCGCAGGCATAGCATCGGCGATCTAACACCAAATATGGCTGCCGAGTGATTCAGGTACGAGCTGTTTTCCATGTGCACTACCTGAGTATGCCATGCCCGCACAGCTCCCGGTGAATGTATGCTAATTACCCCATGTGCAGCAGCATAGCATGCAAATGAAGGTATATAGTGATTCAGCAAGTGATGCAGGCATAGTGTAAGCATGCAGAAATGTAAACCAAAAAAAAAAAAAAAACGGTTTACATTTTTCAAACATAAAATTGGGGACATGACAGCAGACCAAACTCACATATTATACTGTTAATATATGCCAATGGCTAAATATATAGCCAATGGCATAAAAAACATGCACAACATATAAAAAAGAACATTTAATATCATGCTCACACTAACTCGAAGTTAAACCCAGGGCATTGGTGCGCAAATGGGATCACAAAGAAAATATAGTTATATGGAATAAAACTGCAATGTAACACATTTCATGAATTCCCCATAATAGTCAATGGCACGCATGCTACACCACACCATGGCGCAAGGGTTGCTACGGGGCTGTGACAGTGTTCTGCACGATAACTTGGAATTAGTATGCAATGCCATGCAAATGAGATGAATAATACTGAATCACAAAATCCCAGCCGGTGTAAGGATATACCTCACAGCATAGCGGTACAACACCGAGGTGTGGCCTGGAGATAAAGATGACATCAAGAGAGGGGTGTGCCACCTTAGCTGTAAGCACATTGGAGCATTGCTAATCCGGTTTGCTTGTTGCTAAGCAAGGCTGCAGGATAGGGGTGTGTTGAAGTAGCCATAGCTTTGCCTAGCTGAGAGCACACAAGGTAAATGAATGTGCATGTGAATGTGGATGAAAACGCGCTCAAAACCTGGTAAATGGCTGTGCGCGGCACGCACCAGAGCTAAAACAGGAAGGATACGGGATAAAAATAAGGAAATGCTGCAGCATGGTAATTGGAGTACAAATGAGTAATTAACACCAAGGAACCCACAGTGGGCCATTGACAACAGCTAACAAAGCTGCTAGCAGCTACCTGCAGAACAGGAAAGGGGAGGTGCCATACTGCAAAGAAAAGAGAACTGTCACAGAAGAACAAAGCAAACTTGCAGTAAATCAGCTACATAACACATTTCCCAACACAATCCTGGGTTGGGAAAGTACAAAACAAGAAAGCCGGCAGCTAGATGCATGCCTGACAATGGGAGTGGAATCGGGTTGAAAAGTGAAGTAAAGGGCAATAGATAAATCATGGCAGCCAAGTGTAATTCAACACCAAGGCCCCACAATAGCAGTACCTGCTGTAAAACCCATAATTAAGATACCCTGCAGCTGGAATTGCACATACATACCGAATTGTCTTAAAATTTGTCTTGAAAATTTTTTTGTCTACAAATAAGTGTACAGCTTTTCTGCAATTATAATTTTACTGCACTATTTCAAAATTTTATGTATATAAAATTGTAGAGCTTTTCTCCCCGGGCCTCCACTGAAAATGGGTTCATCAGACCCAGTGGAATTTCCCGGTAATCAAATGCAATAAATAAATAAATAAATAAATAAAAATTACACTGGCAGCATCCATAGCACAATAGTATAAAGTGTGAAAGCACCTCCCACACACTTGTGTATTCCCAGACACTCTGCACCATTGGTGAATACAGACAGGGAACTTTTAATATGTACATGTTAGGGGCTGCCATAGCTTTGATTCACCAGCATGTGTTGGAGACTGAAGGTGGTGTGGAGGATGATGCTGACAACCATCTCAGGCACCAGAAGAGGAGAAGAGTGTTCAGACCCTGGATAACCTGCCAGGGGCTACATGATCTGGAGATAGTAGAGCATTACAGGGTGGACAAGGACACCATACAGCAATGTGTTGAGCTATGCTGGCCACACCTCAGCCAGAAATAACAGAGGAAAACCCATCCCAGTGGACACAAAGGTATGTGTAAGCTTGAGAATACTAGCCACAGGTACCTTTCAAAGGCCAACTGAGGATATCATGGGGCTCTCAGAGGCATCAGCATCCAGGGTACTCCACCAGTTCCTGGATGCCATGTTACCACATGCCAATGAGCACATATACTTCCCCCAAATGCAGGAGGAGTTGGCCAGCAATATGCATCTCTTCCACCATGTGTCAGACTACCCGGAGGTACTGGATGCAATAGAATGCATGCACATACACATCAAATCACCACCCGGTGAGCAGGGTAGCCAATACATAAACCACAAGGGATACCCCTCCATAAACTGCCAGGTCATGTGCAATGCCCAGGCCATTATCATGGATGTGTGTGCTGGCAGCCCTGGAAGCTATCACGACTCCCACATCTGGCATGCCTCACAGCTGTATCAGGTATTTGCCATGGGGGACATCCCATATGGCCACCTGGTGGGGTATGCTGGCTATGCACTGGAACCGTGGATGATGTCTCCCATCAGAAATGCACACACACCCATGCAAGAATGCCATAATGAGGCACACGCACAAACCATAATCATCAAAGAGTGGGTTTTTGGGATGCTGAAATCATGGTTCTGTTGCTTGGACATATCTGGTGGAGCCTTGCAGTACTCTCCAGGCACGTGTGCCCACATCTTCATAGTATGTGCCATGCTACACAATATGATCCTAAGGAAACAGCTGCAGCAGGGACAGACTGGTGAAGGCCCTCACAGTCCACCACCATTGCCAAGGGCCCCACAAGCACAGATGGACTTAGACCACAAACACCCTGTGCCAGCCCCAGTAGGCAGATGGAGGCATGCCCAGTATGCCCATGCCTTGGCAAAGAGGGAACGTATAGCACACACACTGACAGTGTAGGCACCTATGGACTGACACCCTTCTCCACCTGCACACACAGTAAACATGGATGGCACACACACATGACCACCTGTAAATTGTCATGTATAGGCGGTCTACTGTGTGCATCCTACATAGGCAGCCCAAAACTATTTTACACACAGCTGCCATTGGCACAAGGTAAGTCAATACCTGAACTGTAAATTAAGCTATCAGCATGTGTCGATACTGTATGTATAGGTTCATAGGTACATAGGTAGGTACTTTCCTAACTGCCCGAGGCCATTCATAAGCCTAGCCAAAATGTGTCTGCTGTCGCCACCCCATTGATTAACTAACTGTCCCTCTGTGGAGCAGAGCCATTTGCGGGATCCCTGGGGTGTATCCATTGTTCCCCACCCACTCTGCAAGGATTCCATAGAGTGTTAGTGAGGGGTTCTATGTAATGTAATCAGGGATGTAGCTCCAAAGCATGGGGAGTACCCATGACAGGAATCTGTCACTCCAGCATATTCCAGTTATGGCTGTGGCAAGGTGTAGCTCATTACAGTGTGTTGCTCACTGTGACATGGATTTCCATAGGTGGAGCATATCCATTAAGCCTGACTTGGACATGGCTTTGTTGGCCAGCAAATATCATCTCTGAGTAAACGAGATGCCACTGAGTAATGCAAGAGTTCATGCAGTCTGGTAGCATAGGACACATGTCTGAGGCCATTAATCCTCTTGCCGAGGTACGTTCATGGCCCTTCTAGCTGTTGGATGTGTCTTCTGAGGTACATCCAAAATGGGTTATCATACTCTATGATGGGATTGATGAGTGATGAGTAAAGGGGCACAATAACCTCAGTCAGTCTAGATGCAAGCCCTTAAGTAATCAGATGGCCTACATAGACGGATGTCCTAACTACTTTGCAGATATGATTGTCAATGAAGAGATCACTATCTAATGTAGTCCCCACATACCCATTCCATCATATGAATTATAGTGTCTGCCACTCATGTGTTAATATGTGTGTGTGTAGTTTCCCAGAATGGAATGACCGTGCAGTATGTGGCCTTTAGCTGGAGGCCATGACTCTGACACCCTGTGTTGGTCTATGTGAGGTCCCTTGAAGGATGTCTGTGACAGCTGGACTGCCAGTTATGGCTCTCAGTTTGCAGTAATTGCCAAACACGGTCTGCTGTAGTCCACCTGTGTTAGCCCGTACCTCTTAGAAGTATATGGCAAACAGTAGGGGTCCCAGGACTGAGTCCTGTGGGACACCAGTTGTGACTGGTCAAGAGTTGGACCTGGAGGCTGCTAGGCTTACCATGTGGGTTCTGTGTGTAAGCCTGTTGGCAAACCAACCTGTGATGTATGAGTATATGTACTGGCTGGTGAGTTTAGAAATAATACCTGAGTGTGGAATGGTGTCAAAACCCTTGGCGAGGTCCAGGTAGTATGTGCGAACTACCACACCCCACACCTAAAGTCCAGGTGACTGTAAGATGTCAAACAGGTTCAGTAGGCATGATCTGCGCTCAATCAAGCTGACCTGGGTTGGGTCAAGTGTCTGGAGGTTACCATTTGCTATGTTAATGAGTGTCATGAGGATGCACTTCATAGCCATGCAGATAAGGCTACTCAGGCTTATGCGGTGGTAGTTACCATGGTCAATTGTGTCACCACCTTGGTGGAGTGGAATAGCTGTTGCCAAGCACCATTGAATGGGCATGTAGCCTGTGTAGAGGCTGATGTTGAATTGCTATATTAAGCGGGAGTCACCATGTTTGTAGTGTCTGCAGGATGCAGTCTAGGGCACCATCTGAATCCACTGATGCTTTGTCATGCCATTTGAAAGGTCCATTACCACCTGTATGTCTCTGATGTCTGGGTACTGTACGTTTTGGGTATTTTTGTGGGCCCTGTATGGGGTGAAGCTTGCACCGAATGTATCATCAAGTGTGTTGGTGATATCAGTAGGGTCAGTATATTCAGTGGAATATTGCACCAGCACAGTGCAAATCTGTGTGTTACTGCTTAGATCCTTGACATAGCCAAAGAAGCCTTTGTGGTCATCTTCCGAATCCATGCCTATTTACCTGTGGATGTCAGCCTTGGATAATTTCATGAGTAACATAAGTCTCTTACTAATACTGATCACGGATGTATGCATGTCTTGGGATTTGCTGTTGTTCTGGACTGCTGTCCTACTTCTGTTGTACAGCCTGTATACTGCAGGGGTCCAGCAGACTGGTGTCCTTGTGTAGGAGTAGCGTGTCCTGGTTTACCATTGATGGCATGACCCATACATCTTTGTAGGTGCTTATAGAGTGCATTTGTAATTCTGTCTGTATCTTGAGCAGTGTCATCCCTGAGCATGGGGGCTGTGAACCCTCCCACCTCTGTCATTAGTACTGTGAATTTAACTGTAGGAAAGGTATTCACTGTGTGTTCCTTGGGTGGGGGAGATGGTTGGGAGTGGAAATCATCAGTGAATAGTTCATGGTCAGATCTAAACAGTGACCAGTTTACCTCCGCTGTAATGCACCTGTTGCACATGTCATTGATTACCACTTCTAGTATGTTTTCACCTCTCATTAGTCTGTCTACCAACTGAAACAGGCCATATGAGGTGATAGGTCCCAAGAAGTGCTGGGTCTGGAAGTGAATACTCAAGTAGGTTATCCAGTTAAGTGTAGGCAAGCCAACACTGACCAATAACAGTGTGTCTGGTAGGACTGTCATGTTTATCACTGTCTCCAGATAGTTGTAGTGGTGCTCCTGGGTCATGGAGGGTTATCTGTAGCAGCTCACAGTTTGTATTGCAGTCGTGGCTGATGTTAGCTGCACATGGATGATCTCAGAGGTATCATGCTGCCCCATTAACTTGGAGGTGCAGGTAACCGCGACGAATATGGATACACCCCCTTCATGTCTGTGCCAGTCCATGTTCAGTGGCTGAAATGTGTGTTATTGGTTGTAGTCTGGTAGTGCCGGTGTGCTCACAGGAGCCTTATACAGGTCTCAGTCACAGAATAGAGGTTGATGTTGTCCATACTGAGGGGTGCTGTGAGTGCGTACATGTTGTGAGTACTACCCCTGGTGTTGAGTAGCCTAACCCTCATTGATTCCGCTATTGTGCAGTTCATGGAGGTGAGATTCACCTCTGAGACTTGCCTAAAAATGGCACTGTGGGGGCGCCAATAGCCTTGCCCAGCATTCCAAAGCCTTAGGCTGGCACATGCAAGTTGGTATAGCATTGTTGCAGGTATGTTTCCCATCTGTGCTTGTGTCCCATCTTTCCTGTAGGTAACCTTCTGGTAAACAATACAAAGCCTGAAACCTATACAAGTCCACTAGCTTCAAAGATAGGCTTTTGGAGTGACTAAGTATCCCAGGAAGTGCTGGGGTTGGGAGGGTGGCCTAATGGTTAAGGTGTTTGCCTTACAAACACAAGGTGCAGGGTTTAAGTCTCACAAGAGATAATTGGCTAGGCTTAAAATGGCTCACAAGGGCAGTTAGCCTAGTACTAATCAATGAACCTATCTAAGTAGTCTGTATGCTCCTGCTGTACTTAACTGTTGTCTGACTACATGGTGATTTTACACTGTATATTGTGATCAGAAAACTCTGTATAATCACATATGCTGATGGAGATGGCCTGTACTGTAGAGGTTCACAGATATGTAGTAGGTTATCTGCCCAAGGACATTTAGAAGCATAGCTACAGTGTGGTGGCTTTATCTGCAACATTGATGAAGTAACTGAGCCTCTGTCAAGCATAGCCAATGAAGTGATTCCAGGCAACGTTGCTGGAGGCTGTTGACAACTGGGGTGCTGTAGGGTGATAGGGGCACATAGTGATCTCAAAAGGTCATGGTAACATGACAACCCAACAGCATTCAATTTTCCCAACAGGTCTTGTAGCTATAAAACAGGAGTGGCTCCCCCACACCCTGGCTGTATGTTTCTGGGACACATGATCCCAGGGGTGTATATACTGTTGCCCAGTTCCCCTGAAGTGTGTCACTGAGGGGCTATGCCAAATGTAGCAAGGATTTTAATGTGTAGTCTCTCAATTCATGTGTTATGTCGGTATTTCGTGAAACTCACTGGGTGTGGGTGGCTCCGCCTGTCGTGTAGCCAAGCTTACACATAGGATTCATGGACATAGGAAATAGGCAGAAGGAACATTAATGTCAATAGTGTAATGGCTACATCATTTGCATAATATCTGTGCATTTGTGGTTCAAATCCCAATAAAGTCAGAGGTGTTTTACATGTTACATAGTATACCTTAACCACAGCTTGCACATATAGGTAGTATTCCTCAGAATAATAAACATTTAGAACACACATAAACCCATGTGTGCTGGAGAGTACAGGTAACAGACAATGTAATGTTATGTAAGCACATAGTGAGATGTTACATCACTGAAATGTATATATCCTGAGTAGTTAGCAGAAGTGGCCATATTTGCGTGCACAGGTTGTAGGATGTAAAGTTTGTTTAACTGTGTACAACCGCTGGTATAATGTCGCACAAACACCTTTAAACCTGCTTACAACTGCTTAAATTAGCCTTATTCTGTAGTAAAACATGTCTAATACATTGCAGGTGTTGAACCCAAGACCATGCACACCATAGTCATGGGACCTACCACTAAGCCATCTAATCTGGATACATGTTTAGTGGTCGTTAGACTACAAATTATACTACAGGCATTTCACAGTACTAACCACAAATGGGACAGTCACTTTGTGTACATATGTACAGTACATTGTAGTGCTCCGTAATGTGTGAATCAACATATACAAGTCTACATATGTATAAGTGTTACAAATGAATACTAAATATATCTGTATCTATCTATCTATATATATATATATATATATATATATATATATATATATATATATATCTACACACACACACACACACACACACACACACACACACACACACACACATATATATATATATATATATATAAATATATATATATATATATATATATATATATATATATAAACAACTATGAACACACTTTGTTACACAGAAGCATTCTAAATGGATAGAAGTGTACGCAAAACACATGCAGCTCTGGTATTATAACTATTAATATTAACCTAATTCCCCATAGAAACAATGGTTGCTGTGTATGTGGAGATTGGTGTGGGGGAGGACCGCTGGCTAATGGAATATCCATCAAGAAGGGCCTGTGTCGGATGTTCATTACGTGAACTTGAGGGGTACACATGGAGTATTGGGACAATGTAAAAAGGACACAAAACAAGAACCATTCTCATCCATAATACACCCTGTCAGGTCACATTGCAACACTGACTTCAACAAACATATGAACATTAACAGGTATCATATATATGTACACCAACTGACTTACACATTTGTTTGCAGTAGTGAGGAACGGCTGTAGTACACTGTACATACTAAACACCACAAAAGTTGTACATATCTCAGATGCCTCAGTGGTAAAGCCAGTGACTATGGTGTCCATGGTCCCGGTTTCAAGACCTGCAAGGGCTGTTACGTCATACTGAGGTCCCGAATAAGGGATGTTGGATGCATGGTGATTAGAGCACTTTTAAGCATCGTTAGCAGGTTATTGCACCGGTAAGTGCCAGTAAGCGGCGCTTAAACATGATTACATGGATAAGCATCACACAGGTTTAACCTTTGCTGAACATCACGCAGATCACAGGTTAAGCCTCTCACAACCACTGAAATGTGCGTTAATCACCCTTGCACTACCAGTGCCTGCTCTGAGAGGTAAAATGAGCACTGCCAGGATTAGAACATGCAACTATGTACACATTCTTCACAGTAACCTACCACTAAGCTACCTGAGATGTACTGATGGCAGTTCTGTATTCTGACAGGTTAAAACACAAAAGGGAGGATTGTGTGGAAATAGGGCAAACTGCCATGTACCCAGTGAAAGGTGTATGATATATATAGATATATATATATATATATATTAATATATATATATATATATATATATATATATATATATATATATATATATGTGTGTGTGTGTAAAATATATATATATATAAATATATATATATATATATATATATATATATATATATATATATATATATATATATATATATATATATATATATATATATATATATATATATATATATATATATATATATATATATATATATATATATATATATAAATCAACATATATAGATAGAGAGGGAGAGAGAGAGAGAGATATGTTGATATATAGGGATATACATATATATGTAGATATATATAGATAGGCTAACAACATCTACACAACCATGGAGGTACATATAAATGGGATACCTACCAAATACCAAATGCTTGACATACCGATGCGCGTAATCCCGAGGCTTAAAGACCGAAAGACCACAGTACCGAAACACCAGAAACGCGAGTTTTAGAATCCCGATGTTAAGGAACTTTCAGTTAGTGCTTCTGGTGTTGCGGTTCAGGTAGGTTACTGTGTGTAAGTGTGTTTCTGAGGGCTTTAGTGTGTGTGAGTGTGTGTTCTAAGTGTGCTGTGTGTTTGTGGGGGACTGTAATGTGTTGGTGTGGGTTTGCCTTGTGTGTCTGTGCGATCTTGGAGGTAGAATATTAAAGTAGGGGGTGTGGGAGGTGCAGCCACCCACATGAGGGGGTGTTGGGGGCTTGCCCCCCTGCTCATACATAGTGTAGGATGGTTTCTTTGGATGTGGTGGGTAGCAGTGTGTCTGTTTGTGCGTGTGTGTGTTCTGTGTTTGTGTTACTTTTGCGAGTTCGACTATTGCAAGTTCCAGTGTTCGGCAATGTCAGGTTTGGTAGTCTAGGCCTGGTACTGTGGGCATCGGAATTGTGTGAGTATCGGATTCCATAGGTATCCCATATACAGCGGCTGAAGTGTTCATATATGAGTATAACATGGACCATAGCAATCACACATTCCGCCATGATCAAACTATATGAACAAAGGATATGGAGAGTATATGCCGATACACTATTGCAAATATGTGCTATGGACATGAGCCAAAAAGGACCAGTCACCAGCACAACTCCAATGACTGCAAATACCTATGACAGAAATACACAGACAACTTTCATGTAGCAGAACTTTATTACATTCTGATGTATTGCCGAAAGGATTCGAGGACTAACATCACCTGCATGCTATACAGGAACCATTTAACAGCGCCTTAATGAATCAGCCTGCAATTACCATAGTATTAGTCCACTAAAGGATAGGTGTTCAAATAGGGAAGAAACCCACACACATATATATTGCATATGTATAAACGCAGTTCCTACACACCTGCATCTGCTATGTACACCCACCAACATCTCACCCACACCCAAACCAATTACAATACATACTGTAATAACATTACAAATCATTCACTCAGTGTACAACATCTGCTGAAGCCTTAACATACCTTGTCAGAGACACACTAACATGGCCCTATGTGAAATAGTTGCTGTTATACAATGGAACAGCTGCTGATGTTACATGGTTTGTTTGCACTAATCCTGTTTCAGAGGGTTGTATGTACACCAGGAAGTGTTACCAATTACTGATTATCAGCACAGTATGATACACTTTTACACCAAACCAAAGATGTCTGGTGAGTACACGTAAATCACCTAACATTATATGCATAGCCATCCTGCGGTGGTGGTGCTGCGGTAGCGTTGTCATCTCACAGTAAGACGCTGTCCGGTTTGATTCTCAGCTAGAGCATCTTCTGCGTGGAGACATGCGTGAATGGGCTGCCGTTTGGAAGGTTGCGTCAGGCCTGGCAAGCCGGTATGTAAAAATCAACTGCCAATCATTAGCAGACCAGAGTTCCGCTGTGGTGACCTCTAATTGGGAAAAGCCAAAAGACACAAAGAAAATTATATGCATAGCCATACAGCCTTGAGCTGCTCAAACATCCTTGCCAGACTGAAACATCTGCAGAAGTATCAGGTACAAACAAACCCTGCATAAGTAGCATTGTTCTGAAATATAACAGCTGTACTCACATGTAGAACAACATCTTCTAGGCATTATACACAATCCATGGGAGTCATAAAGCTAACATATCCTTGTGTGTCTCCATATAGCTGTTGCAATACATCACAAACAACACATCCAGGCCGTCTTTCTCGCAAGTAAGGCAAAGGGACAATGCCCAAGTGGAGTACTCAATTATACACCACAGTTGCCATGGTATTGGCTAATGGAGTAGCTGCACAGCTGATGTGCATATAATTAACTACTTTGGTACACCAATTGGTGGTCAGGATAGCACGTTACTGATATCTAACTATAAAAGGATGGCTTGTTGCACATTCAAACCATCTGTATATACCAGCAGAACATTACAAAGAAGATTGAAACACAAACTGAAAAAGATTGAAATAACAGTCTACAACACCTCAAGGTACTAATAAGGTTTGTAGAACACTCAGTATGTCTGTGTATGTAGTATCTGTTCTGTAATAATTAAAGTGTACGCAATGCATATAGTAGAAACAGTTATCTTGTAGTAATGTATTGTTAAGCATTGTAGTATTTATGTGTGTACTGCTGTAGGTCACAAGGCAAACACATCATACACCACAAGGGATGCTATATAAGGGCTTTGAACCCAACAATTCCTCTCCAGCCACTGTCAGTGGCAGGGTTGGTCCAACAAGTATGTGCTATAACAGGGGATAGTATATGTTGATATATTGTAACAGTAGGAATATGTATGGGTGTATTACTGAGAATAACATGTCAAAGGTGGGCCTACTGTGCAATTATGATTTGCATTGTGGGATATTGTGCCAATAACTGTGTAATGTACAGTATTGTAGGCAGATTGTATTACATTTTACATAGCATTACTGTTATGTTAGGTAAACATTAGTTATGTCTATTGACATTTACAATACACAATAACAGCATACATATGACTTGTAGTCATCCGACAGTTTATCAGCATGATAGCAAAGTAAAATGGAAGAGCTAGTTAACTATCCATGCACATAAGACATGTAATAGGTTCATAGGTTCATAGGTAGGTACTAGGCTGTCTGCCCAAGGGCATTTATAAGCCTAGCTAGAGTGTGTTGGCTTCTGCCACCCCCTTAGGTTAGTTTCCTGTGCCTCTGAACAGCAGAGCCATTAGTTCCCTGCACTTCTGTCCAGCAGAGCCACTGCAGTGATCCCGGGGTACATGCCTGCCTCCCGTCCACCCATCAAGGCTTCTCTTGAAGAGTGCTAGTGAGGTGCCCTGCCTGATGTACATTGGAATCATGTTCCAAAGCATGGGGAGTCTCTGGGTCAGGAATCTTCCTCCAGCACGTCCTAGTTATCGTTGTAGTAAGGTTTATATCCCTAGAGCATGTATCTCTCAGGGGCTTTTGTTTAGGTGGAGCATATCCATCAATACTGGGATGGACATGAGCCTTGTATGTCAAGCAGAAATCACCTCTGAGTACGCGGTATGCAACCGACTATAGCTGGAATTTCTTTAGTTGAGCTGCATAGGTCATCTGTTTGAGGTCAGTAATCCTCTTGGTGTGGTACTTTTGTGGTCTTTCAAGCTGTTGCAGTTGTTTTGTAAGGTACATCCCAAATGGGGTGTTATATTCTTTAATGGGTCTAATAAGTGATGAGTAGAGAGGCACAATGACCTCCTTTGTTCTGGATGTGAACCCATTTGAGATTGGGGGGGGCACATAGAAGGATATTCTAACCACCTTGGCAACATGATTATCAAAGGAGAGATTGCTATCTACTTGGGTTCCCAAATCCCTTATTACTTTTTCTGTATGTAGGGGACTACCACCTATGTGGTAGTCCACGGGTAATTATTTTTTTCCAAAGGGGATGATTATGCACT